>NC_136901.1:2072789-2080289 GCF_949606895.1 Notothenia rossii | reverse complement strand
GCCGCTTAAAGGTGGGGGGCGCGGACCGGCCATAGAGCCCATAGAGTTAAAGGTGGTGGACTGTAACCTGTAAAATCCATAGATTTAGGAGGTCCCCTAGTGGCCGTTAGCTGTAAAAATCCATAGATTAGCCGCACCGTTATATAAGCCGCAGCGTCGATAGAGTCTGAAAATTATGGTATATCAACACACATTTATAAATATGCACACATTAAGACATAAATAAAAGCACAACAATCAATATATACAAAATAACAGTCACTTCAAAATCTGTGAGAAATGTACATTAGTGAAAGACTGTCCTTAGCAGCCTAAAAAGAGTCTTCGGTTTTCGGGACAGAAAGACTGGACACTGTAGATTTCAGTCCCTGCTATATTTGACTTGTTTCAGGGAGGGGGAGCGTACCTGTTGAACTACTTCCTGTACGTCCTGTGGGCTCTGCTGTTTTCCTTCCTGGCCGTGTCCCTGGTGCGAGTGTTCGCTCCGTACGCCTGCGGCTCAGGAATCCCCGAGGTGAGAAACTCCAATGCTGCACATTTTCCTTTATCGTATATGACATTCATTTTGGCGTGGATGTACGTTTATTTTATGTTGTAAGATGAAACTCAGCTCCTGTAATGAGTCTGTTAGAAAATGTGTTTCCAAAATACAGACAGTCATAGCTGTAAGGGGAAAGATGTTAAAAACCATTGATGCCACAATGTGTTGATCACACTTCCATTGCAGGCCATATCCATATCAAACTTTTAAAAGTCGAAATTGTATTTTTTACTGTGTGTGTGTGTGTGTGTGTGTGTGTGTGTGTGTGTGTGTGTGTGTGTGTGTGTGTGTGTGTGTGTGTGTGTGTGTGTGTGTGTGTGTGTGTGTGTGTGTGTGTGTGTGTGTGTGTGTGTGTGTGTGTGTGTGTGTGTGTGTGTGTGTGTGTGTGTGTGTGTGTGTGTGTGTGTGTGTGTGTGTGTGTGTGTGTGTGTGTGTGTGTGTGTGTGTGTGTGTGTCACTGGTGAACCTCCAGCTCAGGTGCCTTCTGACGGACTGTGATGCTGCACTGACTTTAAAAAAGTGGCATTGTGTGTTTGAGCTGCAAAACACACACACACTTTGAATCAATGAAAGTGTGTTTCCTTCAGTAAATGCCGTCCTCACACTTTCTGTGTGTCGTGGATCTGAATCTGCAGATAATCTATATTTTGTAAATGTGGGTGGGTGGTCTTCATGAAGATGATCTCAGAAGCTTTCAGGTTGTGTTAGACTGCTTCTGTTTCTCAGCGGGGTTCATTGTCATTTCTCCACCAATCACAGCGCTTTAGAGCCAGTGAATGGGGGTCTGACAAAGAGGTGTAATCAAACCAGAGTTAAAGGAGCAACACGTGATTATTGTGACATTAAATCAGGACATTTTTCCACAGGAGCCCCTCCAGCTGTTTTTTTATCCGTAAAGTTTGACATGGAGACGGAAATGTGTTTGTATTTAAGAGGATATTATAGCCAGCCTGTTTATCTCTCAGACGGCAACAATTCAGGGAAAAATAAAAACAAGTTTAGCGATGAAAGGACTCTCGCTTCATATTTCCACAAGGGGTTTTCTTTAGATTTTCTCCAGGCGTTATTTTAGGTTCATTAAGCTTCAAACGAGTAGCTGTCAATCAAACCCAGGCTCTTTTCAAATCAAATCTTAATACCCAAGGAAACCAGCCTTTAGCTTTCAGTAATAATGGTTTCTGCACACTCTGTCTTCTTATCTCTCATTAAAACCCGTCTGATTGGAGCTGCGTTGAAGCTACTTCCTGTTTTCAAGCCTTCCGTTCAGGAAGCACCTGCTTCACACGCCCTGAGGTGGAGGGACTCCGTGGTGCGTGGAAGAAACGCAGAAACGTCCCCAAAAAAAAATCACCCTCCAGCACAAATGACACCTGAAGGGACGCGAAGACACTGCGACACAAAGTCTATCACACACACATGAGACTGTGATCAGTGTGTGTGGGTTTCATTTCAGACAGCTGCGGTATTAACTCAAACCCATGGGCCTGGTAAGTACAGACGAAACATCTTTATTTGCAATCTTTATCTGTTTTGTTGTTTCCAAAATGAGTGCAGAAATCCTTTAAAGTCTGTGTCCACATCTTGGTAACATTATTTTAATTCTCTAATATGTTTTGCACAAGCCATTTAAAAAGCACATTTCCAGGTTATCAAAGTGTGAAAAGACTCTCTTGCTTTGTCTGTTTATCTCTTAATTTAATCAAAGTGACTCTGAATAGCCCATTTGACCCAAGAAAGTAAATCATTCTCTTAATATTTAGATGTTCACGTTGGAAACAAAGTTGTTTTTCACACACTAGGAATTAGCCTTGATATTTTTGTACGTATAACAATAAAATACTAATTTAAAATCTGCAGACGCAGTCCCGTCCCGAGGTGTTCCCGGGGGACATCGTGGAGTATCCCAGGAACAAATACTTCTCTCACTTCGCTGTGTACTACGGAGAGAAGGACGGCGTTCCCTACGTCGCTCACCTGACCTGTCGAGGTCAGTGTTTCCTGCTTTTCTTACTGACCTCATTTGACCCCAATTAGGTTGTTGCGTTGGATAAGTACATTTCAATCAAGATTATGAAGTTAGAATAAAACATGTGTGTGTTCAGTCAGCATGTAGTTCCTCTGCTTGTCCAGAGCTGAGGAACATTAATTAACATTAACATAAAGGGGTTTTATAATCTTTATTTTCAGCAGCCTTATTCTTTCTTGTGACACATCCCAGATAAAAATCTTGTGTGGTTCAAATATTCAGAAATGATGATATGGGGATGTTTTTAGCACATTTGGTTAATTTACTGACACGTGTGACTCTTCAAACTCTTTGTGATATTATATCTTTTTGTTTGTTCAGATTCAGACTCCAAGATGATTCTGTTTGGCCGGGCTCTGAGGTCAGAGATCAAACTGGATCCACTGGAGCTGCTGGGGAAGAAATACAAGGTGACACACCATCTCATATCTGAAGAATATTCAAATGTATATTTAGATTGTAATGCTTTGTACATCAAACAATACAAATAGTGGGGAATATATTGTTAAGAAAAGCTTTAAACTGTTAGGAAAACTCTCCCTGGTCCCCGGCTTGAGCTTGAGCCTCAGGATCCATGTATCTGTGATCCTCTCCAGAATGGAAGTAGTCATCACATACAGAGCATCAACTAGTTCCTGAACAGTGTCCTTCACATGCTGATATCCAAGAGAGGGAGTTACACAGTCACAAGATGGAGGAATAGAAAGCAGTATTCAATGTTTACTTCTGATTAGCCATGTATTGATTATCCTCTCAAGAATGGAAGTAGTCAAAACTTAAAAAAGAAGAATTTTTTGGTATTTTTCTCAAAATCTAAAAACTTGGACTTTTTCATCAAAATTCTCACTTTTTCTAAACATTCTGAATTTTTCGAAAAAATTCTGACTTATTCACCAAATTCTCAAAAGTCTGAATTTTTCTCAATCTAAAAATGTTAACTTTTTTTTACAAAATCTAAACATTCTGACTTTGTTTTCAAAATTCTGACTTTTTCTCAAAATCTAAAAAATCTGACTATTTCTAAATACTTCAAAATGTTACTAATCCCTGTCACTCGTCCCCGGCTTGAGCTTGAACCTCAGGATCCATGTATCTGTGATCCTCTCCAGAATGGAAGTAGTCATCACATACAGAGCATCAACTAGTTCCTGAACAGTGTCCTTCACATGCTGATATCCAAGAGAGGGAGTTACACAGTCACAAGATGGAGGAATACCAGTTCTTGTAGGTAATCATAGGATTGTCATGAACGAAATGTTGAGTTTTTTTCTCAAAATATTGACTTTTTTCTGAAAACCTCAACATTCTGACTTTTTTTTCAAAATCTCAAAATCCTGACTTTTTCTCAAAATCTCAAAATTATGACTTTTTCTCAAAATTATGAGTTTTTCTAGTGAATAAATTAAATTGTTTAAGTTTTCTGCACTCTCAGGCGATTTGTAATCTGTTCTAGAAAAACAATGTGGTTTTTAGGATTTCAAGAAGCATATAAAACAAACAATGTGAACATTTATCCATGCTGGAAGTAGATTTAGATGTGTTAGGAGTTAGTATTTTTAAACACGAGTATCTGTACTTCTACTTGAGTAAAGAATGTGTACTTCTGCTCAGGTCAACAACATGATGGACGACTGTTTCTCAGTCAGGGATTTCCACAGCGTGGTGAAGCCGGCCATCGACGACCTGATGGGGCGCGAGGTGACCTTCGACATCCTGTTTCATAACAGCGAGCACCAGGCCACGCTCCTCAGGTACGGAGTCAAGAAGTCCCAGCAGGTGAGGCTTTTGAAATAGTATCAGCATTCTTGACTTTATTCCTCAGATATTTAATGATAAACGAGCAGAGATGGTACAAGTACACACATCCTTTACTCAAGTAGAAGATACTCGTGTTAAAAGTACTGACTAAACTTCTTTACTCAAGTAAAAGTAAAGAACTTTGAAATGTACTTCAGTAAAAAGTACCCATAACTAGCAGCTGTTTTAAAGAGTACCTGACTTCCCTTTATATTAATAGAACAATAATGTTATTGTTAGCTAATGAATGTTTCCATGCTGAACAACGGCAACATGACAACGTTTCCATTGGTCCCTCTTATTTAGAGAAGACCAGGAAATGATGGATACACGGATCGTGTTCAAATCAATAGGCACGCAATGACTCTAAATAATAATGATCACGCCACCAAACACACATTCAGACTAAAGGAACCAGCCTGTTTGGAAAATGAGAGAAGTAGAAAGTACAGGTATTTGAGTTCAACATGTAAGAAGTAGAAAGTACAGGTATTTGGGTTCAAAATGTAAGAAGTAGAAAGTACAGGTATTTGTGTTCAACATGTAAGAAGTAGAAAGTACAGGTATTTGGGTTCAAAATGTAAGAAGTAGAAAGTACAGGTATTTGTGTTCAACATGTAAGAAGTAGAAAGTACAGGTATTTGTGTTCAACATGTAAGAAGTAGAAAGTACAGGTATTTGAGTTCAACATGAGAGAAGTAGAAAGTACAGGTATTTGAGTTCAAAATGTGAGAAGTAGAAAGTACAGGTATTTGAGTTCAACATGTAAGAAGTAGAAAGTACAGGTATTTGAGTTCAACATGTAAGAAGTAGAAAGTACAGGTATTTGGGTTCAACATGTAAGAAGTAGAAAGTACAGGTATTTGAGTTCAACATGTAAGAAGTAGAAAGTACAGGTATTTGAGTTCAACATGTAAGAAGTAGAAAGTACAGGTATTTGAGTTCAACATGTAAGAAGTAGAAAGTACAGGTATTTGAGTTCAACATGTAAGAAGTAGAAAGTACAGGTATTTGGGTTCAACATGTAAGAAGTAGAAAGTACAGGTATTTGGGTTCAACATGTAAGAAGTAGAAAGTACAGGTATTTGTGTTCAACATGTAAGAAGTAGAAAGTACAGGTATTTGAGTTCAACATGTAAGAAATAGAAAGTACAGGTATTAGAGTTCAACATGTAAGAAGTAGAAAGTACAGGTATTTGTGTTCAACATGTAAGAAGTAGAAAGTACAGGTATTTGTGTTCAAAATGTAAGAAGTAGAAAGTACAGGTATTTGAGTTCAACATGTAAGAAGTAGAAAGTACAGGTATTTGTGTTCAACATGTAAGAAGTAGAAAGTACAGGTATTTGTGTTCAACATGTAAGAAGTAGAAAGTACAGGTATTTGTGTTCAAAATGTAAGAAGTAGAAAGTACAGGTATTTGAGTTCAACATGTAAGAAGTAGAAAGTACAGGTATTTGAGTTCAACATGTAAGAAGTAGAAAGTACAGGTATTTGAGTTCAACATGTAAGAAGTAGAAAGTTCAGGTATTTGTGTTCAACATGTAAGAAGTAGAAAGTACAGGTATTTGGGTTCAACATGTAAGAAGTAGAAAGTACAGGTATTTGAGTTCAACATGTAAGAAGTAGAAAGTTCAGGTATTTGAGTTCAACATGTAAGAAGTAGAAAGTACAGGTATTTGTGTTCAAAATGTAAGAAGTCAAAGTAAAAAGTTGTGGAGTAAAGTACTGATACCAGAAAAAGTATAAGTATTTGTACACTACTTCCCACCTCTGTAAACGAGTTTCCTCCGTGTTTTCCCACCTTTACTTCTGCAAGGTTTGTTAACATGCAGTTAAATGGGAACGATTGTATGTTTTTTACAGATAGAGAGGATTTATGAGCACATCATGCCGTCCTGGAAGAAGCTGTTCAAGCAGAAGAAACTGTGAAGCGTTTTCTGTTCACTTCCCATCTCCAACACCAGGGGGCGACACTGTGCTCACACATGCCTGATTTCAAGCATTGAGTTAACGTATGTTTTGATCTCATAATAAATGAAGTTATTATGCAAGTCGTATTTTTTAAATGTCTCTGTTTTATTAGAATTGTATATGTATTTTTTCATCTCTGCGGTTTTCATTGTATTTTCTTTTGTATAACAAGTGCATTTCTTCCAGCCCAATTAAACACATTTTATGAACAATAAATGATATTCATTCACACCTGAATTGTCAGTTATCATTGTAGTATTAAATAAAGGTGCACATTCCACTCATCAAACCCCCATAAATGTGTTATTTTAGTCCAAAAAGCTGTGAAATGTAAGCAGATATTACATTATGATTGATTTCTTCAGTTCAGACAAAATCATTTAATGTGATTTAGTGAGAATCTTTTAGTTGTGATGTTATTTCAGAGTCTCTGAGAGCCAGGAGATCAGGATCCTGTTGGTCTCCGCCGGACGCTCCATCTGGATCCAGTGTCCGCACTCCTCGATGTGTCCTCGCTTCAGGTCAGGGATCTGCATCGAAAAACAAATATGAATCACCCCTGGGGGGTTATAGGAAACAGGCCCCACACCTCACAGTCTCTGATGGTTATACGGTCTTTTTCTGTCCCTTTTCTGTCCCTTTTGTGTCCCTTAGTGTGTCTATTGTGTCTCTTAGTGGGTCTCTTAGTGGGTCTTTGAGGTCATTTTGTGTCTCTTTTTAGGCAATTTCAGTCATTTTGTGTCTTTTGGTCAATTTGTGTCCCGATTGGTTCTACTGTGTGTCTTTATAGGCAATTTTAGTCACATTGAGTCATTTTGTGTCAATTTGCTTCCCTCTTATCTTCATTTTGTGTCCCTTCGTGGGTCTATTGTGTCTCCTTGAGGTCATTTTGTGTGTCTTTATAGGCAATTTCAGACACTGTGTGGTCAATTTGTGTCCCTTAGTGGGTCTTTGAGCTCATTTTGTGTGTCTATTGTGTCTATATAGGCAATTTCAGTCATGGTGTGTCTTTTTGGTCAATTTGTGTCCCTTTTATCTTTGTTTTTTGTGTCCCTTAGTGGGTTTACTCATGTGTCTCTTTATAGACCACTTCAGTCACTGCGTGCTCAGTTGTGTGTCTCTGTGGTTGTTTAGGAGGGTCTCGCTGTTAGTTTTTCTCACCAA
>NC_136901.1:1992789-2067789 GCF_949606895.1 Notothenia rossii | reverse complement strand
AGCAAAGCTCCTCTTCCAAGTTAACAGTAAATATAGAAAGATGATCTAGGGCAGGGGCGTCAAACTCAATTTCATCACGGGCCACATCAGCATTATGGTTGCACTCAAAAGGGCCGGTTGTAACTTTAAGACTATATAAAAATACATATACAAATATTTAATATATATAAAATAATGTTTTATATTACATGATTGCCTCTGCATTGGATTATTATCGGATAGGGTAATAACTTCATAATTAACTACGTCTGAAAGCAGAAGTCTAGGGCAAATAATTGCAAGTTTTTTCAGTGAGAATGTCACAAAAATGATTTAAAAAGAAAAGCCAAATTCTGGAAGAACAAAAAACTAAAAGTGAAATTTTTAAGGAAAAAAAAATCTAATTCTGAGAAAAATACAAATTCTAAGAAAAAAGTCAAATTTGAGATGAATTGTGGGACATGTAGTTTCTGGGCAACGTGCTTCTGTAAAGTAGCATGTAACATTATAATAATCATATTATATTCTTAGCAAGCTCTTATGGGGCCACATGAAATGAAGTCGCGGGCGGGATTTGGCCCCCGGGCCTTGAGTTTGACACGGACACCCCTGATAGGGTTAGGGTTGATGGATTACTGAACAGGTCTACTGCACACAGAGCCTCTTTTTGAAGCTACTGCTAATGTTTTATTCTTGGGATGTCACAAATAGACACAGAGAGAGGATAAACAACGTCTGTGAAGAAGTGAAGAAAAAGACAAAACAACGTCAAAGAGACGCAAAACGACCAAAGTGCTACAGAGAGCAAAAACAGAAATCCTGCTGAACTCAATATTTAGTATCATTTCATGACTTTAGCTATGCGCTGTTCACCTGTTGTGACGTCACTCCCAGGTGCTTCAGAGCGCACCTGAACATGGCGGGCTCGGGGACCATGTGACCTGAGCGACACGACTGGAGGACCAGGTCGAAGCGGCCGCCAAGCAGCGAGAGCAGGTGGGCGGGGCCAACTCCTGCCGCGCTGTCATCCAGCCAGTGATTGGCCAGCACGGCTGTCAGTAACCCTGATAGTTAGAAAAATATCTCTCGTCACCGGCTTGAGCTTGAATCTCAGGATCCATGTATCTGTGATCCTCTCCAGAATGGAAGGAGTCATCACATACAGAGCATCAACTAGTTCCTGAACAGTGTCCTTCACATGCTGATATCCAAGAGAGGGAGTTCCACAGTCACAAGATGGAGGAATAGAAAGCAGTATTCAATGTTTACTTCAGATTAGCTCCACGTCAGAAATGAGCATGCTTGTCATATGTCTCTCTCCATAGAGGCTGAATCATCATGTTAATCACATAGCTATCATATGCCTCAAACAGTCCTGATGCTCTTCTAGGTAATCACACATCCTGTCATGTTCACAGCTGCAGTTGGGATACCTTTGTGATCATGTTACTCTCATGTTAGTCTCATTTTGATGGGCTGTCTTCTGAGTGGTTGAACATTGCAAATGGTGTTCCTCAAGGTTCTGTTTTAGGTCCACTTTTATTCTCCATCTATATCAACAGTTTAGGTGATAATGTGGATGAAGCTACTTTACATTTCCATACGGATGATACCGTGATGTACTGTGCAGGTCCCTCCATTCAGGAGGCTGGTGTTAAATTACAGGCTGTTTTTAACATTATTCAGACTCAGCTCTCTGAACTAAAGCTTCTTTTAAAATGTTGATAAAACCAAGATAATGCTCTTTTCAAAAGCTAAAAAGACTCCAGAGCCTGTTTTAGATATTGTATTTACGCAAGGAATAAAACTTGAAGTGGTTACCTGTTACAAATACCTAGGTATCTGGCTGGATGACTGTCTCTCTTTTAAACTTCATGTCAATAACCTGCTTAAAAAGCTGAGGGTTAGGCTAGGTTTCTTCTACAGGAACAAGTCCTGTTTCTCGCTTGAGGCCAGGAAAAGGCTCTGTGACCTTTTGACCTGTGCTGGACTATGGTGATCTGATCTATATGAATGCACCTGCCAATTGCCTGGTCAAGTTAGATGCTGCGTATCACAGTGCTCTAAGATTTGTGACAAATTGTAAAGCATTAACCCATCACTGTACCCTGTATGCAAGGGCTGGTTTGCTTTCACTAACTGTACGGAGGCTCAGTCACTGGTACATTTTTATATACAAAGCCATGTTAGGGAAACTTCCATCCTACATCTGCTCCCTGATCTCACGGAAAATTGTAAGTGGCTACTGCCTGAGATCAAATGCTGTGGTTTTATTAAATGTGCCAACTGCTAGGACTGTCTTAGGGAAGACAGCTTTTAGATGTGCAGCTCCACTGTCTTGGAATAGTCTGCAAAAGGAATGGAAACTGAGCAATCTGGTGCCACTAAATGTTTTTAAAGCTGGGTTGGATGCTACTCAATCGGAAGCTATTGGTACCTGTTTATGTGGATAATTGTGTAAATGATGCTGTATGATGTCCTTGTTGTTCTGTCTATGTTTCTATGTTTCATGTGGAACTACTTGAGCAGGTCTCCCTTGAAAAAGAGATCAATGATCTCAATGGGATTCATCTGATTAAATAAAGGCTTGAAATTAAATTAAATGTTGGAAGGGGACACTCAGTATTTTCCCAAACAGGTGTGTGTACAGGTGTTTGCAGATGTACCTCTGTGGTGCAGACGGGCAGCTGTCTGCAACACAGCTGGTTGGACGTCCATCATGGCCTCTTGGAGCTCCTTCAGCAGGCCTTTCACTGACCAATCAGACGGCAGAGACACACCCTGGACTTTGGCCTCCTTCACACACTCTGCCTCGAACGCTGGTATCATCTATACACACACACACACACACACACACACACACACACACACACACACACACACACACACACACACACACACACACACACACACACACACACACACACAGTCAATGATAAGTACATTATTGTGGAAGTTAATGACCTCCCGTCACCCACCTGAGAAAGGGTCATCTCGCCTCGCTCTGCACGCATCATGGCGCTGTCCTTTCTGGACGCCACGCCGCACAGAAAACCTCTGGAAACATGAAGATCAAAGATAATTATAAGGAGCGTTTTGGCGTGAATATGAGAGTGTGAGGTGACCGTAAAATGAAGGTTAAACATACAGAAGCATTAGGTCATATATGAGAGTAGAAACACTCTCCTAATGTGTTATTCATTTACATATATGTTATTTATTCCTCTTTAAATGTCCAAATGTACTATTTTACTGATTTAATCCTTTTAATTCCACTCCACAGACGGCTGTTTCTAGTGTGTTTAACATCCAGAATGAATTAAAACCGAAAAAACTGATAATAAAATCAATTGAAGCTGGTAAATCTTCATCAGTTTTATAGTACCAGCAACCCTAGTTATATAAACACAGCACAGTGCTAAAGTTCAACATGTTTAAGAGTAACCACAGTTCAAACCCTACCAGAGTATTTGACTGCCTCTCCACTGACACATTAGAGTCAATACAGACATGCTCTAGTTTTAATAAAGACGTATGAACACAACTTCAACTTATCCAGATCACTCTTTCGTACACAGTCTAAACAACAAGAGTATTTGTGTCTACTCTCGTGCAGTAGCATGTTCCCACTGTGTGATCAGATTTGCTCGTGTCACTGCAGACATGTGGGGTAGAAGTCGTCTCCTTACCCTGGCAGATTGTGCACCTCCTCCAACGTTTGGAAAACTTCCCGACGAGTGGAAGAGGCAGTAACTCCCCAGAAGTTGAACAAGACTGCTTTCTTCTCTGCCATGTCGAACCTTTTCTTAATGTCTGTTTGTTTCCGTCACAGGAACGCGTTTCCCCTGCTGCTGCAGGGAGCTTCTGTTCTTGCTGAGGGGAAACGCTGCCCTTTGTACACACTCACTACACACTGACTCACTACACACTGACTGACTACACACTGACTGACTACACACTGACTACACACTGACTGACTACACACTGACTGACTACACACTGACTGACTACACACTGACTACACACTGACTGACTACACACTGACTACACACTGACTGACTACACACTGACTGACTACACACTGACTACACACTGACTGACTACACACTGACTACACACTGACTGACTACACACTGACTGACTACACACTGACTGACTACACACTGACTGACTACACACTGACTACACACTGACTGACTACACACTGACTACACACTGACTGACTACACACTGACTGACTACACACTGACTGACTACACACTGACTACACACTGACTGACTACACACTGACTACACACTGACTGACTACACACTGACTGACTACACACTGACTACACACTGACTACACACTGACTGACTACACACTGACTACACACTGACTACACACTGACTGACTACACACTGACTGACTACACACTGACTCACTACACACTGACTGACTACACACTGACTACACACTGACTGACTACACACTGACTGACTACACACTGACTACACACTGACTGACTACACACTGACTGACTACACACTGACTACACACTGACTACACACTGACTGACTACACACTGACTGACTACACACTGACTGACTACACACTGACTGACTACACACTGACTACACACTCACTACACACTGACTCACTACACACTGACTACACACTGACTCACTACACACTGACTGACTACACACTGACTCACTACACACTGACTACACACTGACTGACTACACACTGACTACACACTGACTACACACTGACTGACTACACACTGACTACACACTGACTCACTACACACTGACTCACTACACACTGACTGACTACACACTGACTGACTACACACTCACTACACACTGACTACACACTGACTACACACTGACTGACTACACACTGACTGACTACACACTCACTACACACTCACTACACACTGACTACACACTGATTGACTACACACTGACTACACACTGACTGACTACACACTGACTGACTACACACTGACTACACACTCACTTTGTACACACTCACTAGTACACACTGACTACACACTGACTACACTCACTTTGTACACACTCACTACACACTCACTCACTACACACTCACTACACACTGACTACACACTGACTACACACTGAGTACACTCACTACACACTCACTCACTACACACTCACTACAAACTGACTACACACTCACTTTGTACACACTCACTAGTACACACTCACTCACTACACACTCACTCACTACACACTAACTCACTACACACTAACTCACTACACACTCACTAGTACACACTCACTCACTACAAACTGACTACACACTCACTTTGTACACACTCACTAGTACACACTCACTCACTACACACTCACTCACTACACACTCACTACACACTCACTACACACTCACTTTGTACACACTCACTAGTACACACTCACTACACACTGACTACACTCACTTTGTACTCACTCACTTTGTACTCACTCACTTTGTACTCACTCACTTTGTACTCACTCACTTTGTACTCACTCACTTTGTACTCACTCACTTTGTACTCACTCACTTTGTACTCACTCACTTTGTACTCACTCACTTTGTACTCACTCACACAGTAAAAACGCCGCTCACCATGCAGAGCTGGGAAGTAAGTACATTTACAAAAGTACTCTACAAAAGTACATTTTGAGGTACTTTGCTTGATTATTTCCATGCTATGCTACGGTCTACTTTTACTCCACTGTATTTAATACATTTAGTGACTTTACAGATCTGGATGAATGATGTGAAATATAATACTCTATTAGTATATAAGTACTTCTACTTTTAGTCAAGTACCAGATCTGAGTACTTCTACTCAAGTACAAGATCTATGTACTTCTACTTTTACTCAAGTACAAGATCTGAGTACTTCTACTTTTACTCAATTACAAGATCTGTGTACTTCTACTTTTACTCAAGTACAAGATCTGAGTACTTCTACTTTTACTCAAGTACAAGATCTGAGTACTTCTTCTTTTAAAGTATCAGCTCAACAACTTGATTGTTTTCTGGTCCAATAGGGACATATTGTGGACATCAGAGGAGGCTACGAGCATTCAGAGTTCATGTGCATACACGATGTGCGGTTGTGCATCAAAAGTGAAAGTAATGCAAACCACGAAGGATTCAGACATTTGAGCTCGAGGCTGTACGGTTGGATTTATGAAAAACGTCGACATCTTACCTCAGAGAGAAATCACTGAAGCTCTCTCTGTGCCACACGGGTAAGTTTAATAAAGAAGAACAGGACACACAGTGTTTTAGCTATTTTTTTTAGCAGTAGTATTTAGCAAATCTTTTAAATGCATTTGTGGATGGTGTTTTACAAATCACATATTTACACACAAATTATTTTTATGTTCACACAAATTATTATGAGACATATTTAAGCCTATAATTAGGTTTTCAACTTGTATTACTTTAGTTATTAGCTCTTCACCCTGTTTTAAGATGTCAGTGTGTTTTAGTTAACTTATTTCCCAACTATGCTCAAAGTGTATCAGAAACATAGATATATATCTCAGGTATCAGAGCAGAGCATTAATCCAGCACCAAACTTGTGAAAATGGCCCATACCATCTTGATCAGCAAAACGACACACCAAGTTATTAAGATTTAAAGCTATGGTGCGTTTTGATTCAATGCTGAGTACAGCCAAACTTGACAGGCTCTTCTCTGTCATAGTAGACCGCAAACAGTTGTGGGCGCCAGAGTATTTTTCTTGGGTAATCTATGGTAGGGCTAACCCATACAGTGGTGGGGCTCAAGTCAGTATTTGCAATGTAACTACATACACGCTCCCCTTGACAGTGAAACGCCACATGTGAGGTTTAGATTATTTCCCTGTCTCAATCCAAATTGAACTGTATGAAATAAAAAGGCACATTTGTCTTGTAGTAAATAAAAAGGGCGACCTGGAGCCAATCCTGCAATTTCCCCACAGGTGAAAGAGTTGAAAACCCAACCCCTGCAGGGATTCTCCCCCAGAAGATTTTTTGAAATAGTAACATCAAATACACATTCTGGTACTCTCTTGAGAAGAAAAATAAATAAATATATATTACTACACGACGTATTTAAAAAAATGAATAGCATTTTAGTTTTTTGTTACTTTGCTCTGAAAGCTGAACCTGCTGCTCCTCACAGAGAGAAGAGGGAGAGGCTGTGTGAATTACTTTACTTTGTGGATAAGGGTGGATAGCCCCCATTGTTCTGTGAGTCAAAATGAAAGACAGCCCACACACCTATCAATCATCAAACCGTGGGGTCTTATAGTTGTATCGATGTATATAGAGATGTACTACAGCAAAAGTATTCTCCGTCGGGACTTCCAGAAACAACACCACGCCGTCATCTTGATTCTGATTGGCCAGAAGACATTATCAAAGATGTTCTATTGAGAAGACGATCACTACGTGACAAAAGTGTTCAAAACCGTTTCTAGTCTTCGGTATTTCCAGACAAGTGGCTAATGAAATCAATCTTACTAACTGCTGTCTTTGTGATTTACTCCGCGCGAGTTGGCAGACTTTATTTTGCTTACTTTAACATCATTTTTCATGGTGGGGCTAAGCCATTTATTGGTATGGTTGTAGCCTACCCCAGCCATACCCTGACCACAAATACCTAATTCCTTCTGTCTACTTGTATCCGAAATGCTTCGCGTTTTGTGCATGCTTACATGACCTGTTGTTTCTACACGGACCACTATTGCGGTAAGCATGTTGTAACTTCCGGTTGTTGTTGTCATCTCCGGGTATCCCGTGTGCCTGTTCTGTTGCTGATAGCTTATTATCTTAACTTAATCGATCGTTTTAAAACTCTTGATCACGGCAACTGCCTGACGTTGTAATCACACGTTACTACAGCTTAAGCACTCACAAACTCTCCTTCTCTTAGCGACTGTAACTCCACAGTTGCCTACACTCTTTTCGGATTTGCTAACGGTAGCTACTTTAGCTTGATAGCTAGCCATGGCTCTTTCCCCACCCTCGGGTGCTATTTCCTGCTCTAACTGTCTCATGTTTGGTTACTTCCCTACCTCCTTTACTGGTACCGATACATGTGTTAAATGTAGTATAGTTGTTAGGTTGGAGGCGGGAATCATAGCCATAGAAGCCCGGCTCCGCATCTTAGAAAATAACTCAGCTACAGTAAAGCCCATGTTAGCCGGTCCGTCCCCCGGCAACTCCCGAGCAGCAGGGAGAATGGGTGACTGTTCAGAAGGGGCATAACGCGAAACCCGCAGGTCCCCACCAACCCGTTCACGTATCTAACAGATATTCCCCACTCAGCGAGACACCCGCTGAGAAGCCAACTCTGGTTATTGGTAGCTCTATTATGAGACACGTGAATTTAGAGACCGAAGCGTCCACAGTCACATGCATTCCGGGGGCCAGAGCGGGCGACGTTGAGGCGCATCTTAGACTGCTGGCTAAAAATAAACGTAAATACAGTAGGATTGTTATTCACGTCGGTGGTAATGATGTTCGTTTACGCCAATCAGAATGCACCAAACTTAATGTGGCGTCGGTGTGTAGTTATGCTAAAACAATGTCGGACACCGTAATCTTCTCTGGTCCCCTCCCCAATCTGATCAATGATGACATGTATAGCCGCATGTCATCATTTCAGCGCTGGTTGTCTTGGTGGTGCCCAGCAAACAATGTGGGCTTCGTGAATAATTGGACAGCCTTCTGGGGAAAACCTGGTCTGATTAAGAGAGACGGCATTCATCCTACTTTGGAAGGTGCAAATCTCATTTCGGCAAACATTTCAGGGCTCTGTGGACTTAATCCATGACAAACTGGAGTTGAGACCAGGAGGCAGAGTCGCAGTCTTACACGCTTCTCTGCGCTCTCTCCTAGACAGTCATCCATAGGAATCCCGAACCCAATAAAATACCCAATATTAACGGTGTGTGTGTCTGCCCAAGGACAATTTAAGGTAAAACCTAATAGAGGTGTCATACATAATAACCTAATAAAAGTAAATGTAACAACTACTACAGTGCAACAAAACAGGAAGATTAAATGTGGTCTCTTAAACATAAGATCTCTAGCATCTAAAGCAATACTGGTAAATGATTTAATATCAGATTATAATATTGATATATGTTGTCTCACTGAAACTTGGTTGAGACATGAAGAATATGTCAGCATAAATGAGGCCACTCCACCCAGCCATATCAATACTCATATTGCCCGAGGCACGGGCCGAGGAGGTGGAGTTGCAGCAATCTTTGACTCAAGTTTACTTATCAATACTAAACAAAAATTAAATTATACCTCCTTTGAAAGCCTCATTTTCAGTCTTACGCATCCGACCTGGAAAACTTTGCAGCCAATCTTATTTGTTACAGTATACCGTGCACCAGGTCCTTATTCAGAATTCTTATCAGAATTCTCTGAGTTTTTATCAGCTTTGGTACTTAAAACAGATAAAGTAATTATCGTAGGTGACTTTAATATTCATGTTGACGATGATAAAAATAGCCTTACTGTTGCATTTAACTCTATATTAGATTCTGTTGGTTTCTGTCAGAGTGTAAATAAACCAACCCACTGCTATAATCACACTCTCCACCTTGTTCTGACTTATGGTATTGAAATTGAGCAACTATTAGTCGAACCGCATAATCCTGCTTTATCCGACCATTTCTTAGTAACTTTTGAAGTACTGTTACTAGACTACAAAGCATTAGCCAAAAGCTCCTGCAGCAGAAACCTATCTGTTAGTGCTATAGCCACATTTAAGGAAGAGATTCCACCAATACTTAACTCGATAGCATGTCTGCATGTAGGGGAGGAAACTTATACAAAATGTACACCACCCCAAATTGATCATGTTGTTGATAGTGCTACAGATGCGCTGCGAATAAAATGAGACTCTGTTGCTCCTTTGAAAAAGAAGAAAATAAAACAACATAGATTAGCTCCATGGCATAATGCCCAAACCCGCAAAATAAAGCAAAAGTCGAGACAACTTGAAAGGATATGGCGTTCCACTAAACTTGAAGAATCTCGTTTAATTTGGCATATTACACTCAATGAATATAAGAAAGCACTGCGTAAAGCGAGAGCAGCATACTACTCTTCATTAATAGATGAGAATAAGAATAATGCAAGATTTCTTTTCAGCACTGTAGCCAGGCTGACAGAGAGCCACAGCTCGACTGAGCCTTCTATTCCCATAGCACTCAGTAGTAATGATTTTATGTGCTTTTTTAACGATAAAATTGTTACTCTTAGAAACAAAATGAATGACCTCTTGCCTTTAACCAGTATAGTGTTATCAACAGCTCCCGGAAACGTAAGTTCTAATATTACACTAGATAGTAAACTAGAATGCTTTTCAGCCATAAACCTGGAACAATTAAACTCAATGATTCTCTCTTCTAAACCATCAACGTGTATCTTAGACCCGATTCCAACTAAGCTGTTAAAAGAAGTTTTTCCATTAATTAGCACTTCTTTATTAAATATTATGAATATGTCTTTATTATCAGGCTATGTTCCACAATCATTCAAAGTAGCAGTGATAAAACCGCTTCTTAAAAAGCACAACCTCGATCCAGAGGTTTTAGCCAACTATAGACCTATTTCTAATCTTCCGTTCCTCTCAAAGATTCTTGAGAAAGCAGCCGCAAAACAGCTGTGTGATTACTTAAAAAACTATGATTTATTTGAAGATTTTCAGTCTGGCTTTAGAACACAACATAGCACAGAGACAGCTCTGGTTAAAGTCACAAATGACATTCTAATAGCCTCTGACAAGGGACTTGTCTCTATTCTTGTCATGCTCGATCTTAGTGCTGCATTTGATACTATCGACCATGACATCATATTGCAAAGACTAGAGCACTTAGTTGGCATACAGGGAACTGCTTTAGGCTGGTTTAGGTCCTCTCTATCTGAACGCTCTCAGTTTGTACGTGTCAACGATGAATCTTCCATGCAAACCAAAGTTAGCCATGGAGTGCCACAGGGCTCAGTGCTTGGACCTATTTTGTTCACCCTATATATGCTTCCGTTAGGCAATATTATAAGGAATCATTCTGTAAACTTTCATTGTTATGCGGATGATACTCAACTATATTTATCAATCAAGCCTGATGAAATTAATCATCTAAATAAAATTCAAGACTGCCTCAAGGACTTAAAAACGTGGATGACCTTAAATTTTTTGATGTTAAACACGACCAAAACTGAAGTTATTGTACTTGGCCCGAAGAATCTACGAAACAAATTATCTAAAGATATATTAACTATGGATGGCATTAATTTGGCCTCCAGTGAGACTGTAAGGAATCTTGGTGTTATATTTGATCAGGATTTATCCTTTAACACCCACATAAAATCAATTTCAAGGACCGCCTACTTCCATCTACGTAACATTGCAAAAATCAGGCATATCTTGCCTCAAAACGATGCAGAGAAACTAGTCCATGCATTTGTTACTTCAAGGCTGGATTATTGTAACTCCTTATTATCAGGGTGTACCAAGAAGTCAGTCAAATCGCTTCAGCTGATTCAATATGCTGCAGCTCGTGTACTAACCAGAGTTAGGAAAAGGGACCACATTACTCCTGTTCTGGCTGCCTTACACTGGCTCCCTATAGAACACAGGATAGAATTTAAAATTCTTCTTCTCGCCTACAAAGCCCTTAATGGGCAGGCGCCATCTTACCTTAAATAACTCATTATACCCTATTGTCCTACTAGGGCATTGCGTTCCAAGAATGCAGGGTTGTTGGTTGTTCCTAGAGTCTCTAAAAGTACAATGGGAGCCAGAGCCTTTTCTTATCAAGCTCCACTTTTGTGGAATCAGCTTCCAGTTTGTGTTCGGACGGCAGACACCCTATCCGTTTTTAAGAGTGCGCTTAAGACCTTCCTTTTTGATAAAGCTTATAGTTAGGGCTGATTAGATTCAGCCCCTAGTTTTGCTGATATAGGCTTAGTTTGTCGGGGGACATCTTACTTCTTCCTTCTCTCTGTCTATACCTGTGTACTCTCATGTTCCGATTAACCCAGCTTCCCCAAATGTCTTTCTTTTTGGTGTCTATATACGCCGGGATCCGGAGTCATGGATGATCCTGCGGTCCTGTGTCATGGATTGCGAGTCCTGGATCTTGAGTCGTGGCTGTGGTCCTGGATCATAAGTCCTGGATGGATATACTCATGGATTCATCTTCCTATTATACACACATGCATTTCCAAATATTTGGACTACCTATGTTGCAAATGTATTATCTTTTCAATTTACACACGGCATCTATTGCACGTCTGTCCGTCCTGGGAAAGGGATCCCTCCTCTGTTGCTCTCCCTGAGGTTTCTCCCATTTTTCCCTTTAAACTGGGTTTTCTCTGGAAGTTTTTCCTTGTACGATGTGAGGGTCTAAGGACAGAGGGTGTCGTATTGTCATACTGATATTCTGTACAAACTGTGAAGTCCACTGAGACAAATGTAACATTTGTGATATTGGGCTATATAAATAAACATTGATTGATTGATTGCGCTGTCCTCCCGTTCAAATGAAATCGCCGCCAATCATATTTCCAAGCTCGCGCCAGGGGGGGAGGGGTTACAAGGCTCGCATCTTGTGCTGCATTCACTTGCACTCGGACATTAGAGATTTTTTCTCATAAATGTCCGATGAGCCACAACTTTTCTTTCAAAACAAAGCTGCCAAATGGGGTGGCAGCTGGGGTGACAAGGCCTTTTTCTGAGGTGGCAGCTGCCACCCCGTGCCACCCCGTAGAACCGCCACTGCAGAGGAGAAAGGTACCATTGTTACAGCAAAGAGACAAAGATAGCTTAATATCACTTAAGAAGCACGCATACAAAAATGATATATATTAAAGATATAAAACTAGAAATACACAATTTACAAGATCTACATCCAGAAACAATAGCAGTTTAGCGATATAGCAGCCAGGTGAAAGTATAAAAGGTGGTAGTATACATTTCACAGCTATTTACGGTAAATATATATTGCACATAAGTAGTATTGCACAACAGGACTTTAATATTCTTTGTTATATGTGTGTGTGGGGTCTACCAGGGGCCGTGGTGGCCGCTGCAGGAAAGAAGGACCTGTGGTGTCTCTCTCTCTCTCAGTGAGACATTGCGGGATATCAGCCTGTCGCTGAAGGAGCTGCACGGTGAGGACAGGGTGTCCTGGAGGGGGGGGGACACATTGTCCAGCAGGGAGGACAGCTTGGCTGCCATTCTCCTGTCTCCCACCACCTCCACAGTGTCCAGAGGTCTCCCCAGGACAGAGCTTATGGTTTGTTACTGTATATTTCTGAAATAATATTCACTTCAAATTACATTGTAGGGTTTTGTTGTTATCTGAAAAACATGCACAATAAGTACTTTTTAGTCTTTTTCTCAAACTGTCTCTCAACATCTGACGAAGTCTTTCATCAGTGTGGACCTAAAGGCCTCAGTGTAAGTGTCTCTGATATACAGCTCGCATGTTGTATTGTTGGTGAATGTATGGATGATTATATGTTCAGAGACTTGTGTGTTAGAACATTTCAAGTGTTGACTTGGCGTGAAAAAGCATGTTACAGTTTTGACTAGTAGGCTTACTGCTCAAACTAGGACAAAACAGCTATCCATTTTGTTTGCATTAGCACGTTTACTGACACATTAACAACTTGTTGGCATGAATTCAATGTTTTGTGTGAGTTACTTAATTTTCATACGTGCGACAGAGATGGGATGAAACAGTTGTAACCATTGCACATTAGGGCTGCACGATATAGCGTGTCGTGACGATAATCGCGTTATGCGCGATATTCACATCGCAGGACGTGCGGTTTATTTTTTAGGACGTGCGATATTAAGTAGGCAAATTAACTCAAACACGTCATGTTACAATTATTTTGCTGCTTGCTACAAAAGGAAAACTCGCACGGCTCTCATGTCAGGGGTACTTGAACACGACCGGCTCTGCATGCACAGCAAACCTCCAATCACAATCATTCTTGATCAGATCACAGCAGGATAACCGAGCTAGCTCAGCTTGTTGCTCTGATAACTTAAGATCCAGAAGTCTGTGACTAAAATCCTTCATCCGGTTAAATATTGTTTAAAAAATTAAAGTTTTTAAAGTTCAAGAAAGGATGGTTTGCGGAAAAAAACAACTGTCTTTTCTTCAATTTCTGTATTTTTTCATATCGCAATATATATCGCAGGGGAACAAAATATCGCAATGTCAGTTTTTATCCAATAGCGTGCAGCCCTATTGCACATAGAGTTAAGAGAAGGTCCAGACTATTTAAAGAAAAACTGTATACTTGACGCCAAATCCTCCCCCCCTGCTCTTCTTATCTGCCCTGAATTTATTTAATTCCTTTTAGATCTCCAGATTTCTGTAATGTTTTGGATGTTAAACATAAGAGTTCATATTACATTTCATTCAACCATTCTTTTGTTCTCTAGATCATTGAAGTTGAAGCAGAAGACACCAAAGTAATGCAACATGGCTTCTACAACACAGTCAGCTGTAGAGTACGTCAGGAGGGCCAGAACCCATCTTGTGAACAAATTAAAGAATCAGTCAGTGATTCTAGAGAACTTGAATCAGCAAGGAGTGTTACGTGACGAAGAGGTCTGCCTAATACAAGCAGAAGGGAATGACTACGATAAAAACAGAAAACTTCTAGACTCGGTAACCATAAAGGGGGAGAAAGCCAGCTATATATTCCTCGAAATTATTTACATGACGAGGAAGAGGACCGATGGGAGGACATCCTGTCTCCCTGAGAAACAGACTGTAGCTTCCGCTGAGAGCAAGACATTTGACCTGCACCACTGGATCAGCTGCTTCCCTTTCAAGGAAGACACACAAATGGGAAACATCTACCAACAAGGTATGTAATATAGTTATATAACTAATATAGAAAGTGTGTCACGTCTTCATTGCTGATGTTTGATGGGCTGTGTCATCTGGAAATATGCATCCACTGTTTAGTATGAGGGTACAGCATGCAATTTACAATATGTATTTACTTACCCACTTTTGTTTTTATTTTAGGTCCAACACCGTGCCACCGTTACCAGGCAAAGTTGAAGTCAAAAGCACAAAAAATATCAAAAGAGTTTTGGAAGGCAAACAAAGATCTTTTTGAAGAAAACAAGAAGCCTGATCTGTCGTACATGCCACTTGTGTTGGACACACAAGGAAGTGTTTCTCCCTCTAAAATAAAGAAATTTAAGAGCAAGAAAAGCAAGATGAGCCGTCCTAAAAAGCTAAGGACCTACATCCCTAAGGACAAAGCAGACATTTCTCCCAGTGACCTGCTTAAAAAAGATAAAAACATACTCTTGGTTGGTAAGTCTGGGATTGGAAAGACAGCACTCACTCTTGAAATGTTAAAGCTCTGGACAGAAAAAGATGACAAGGAGCTAAATTACATGTTTTACTTTGACATGAGAAAAATATCCAACATCAAGAGCCTGGAGGAGCTTCTCTTCAATGAGTTCAGTGAGCCAGATGAAGGCAAAGACGAGGTCTTACTGGACATAAAGAATAACTCTGACAATGTTACACTCATTTTTGATGGAATCACAGATCTGTCTTCACCAGTAGTGCAGAGACTTGTAAATAAAGATTTGCTCCAATACTCAAAGGTCATTATGACTTGCAGACCAGCGGATGAAGAAGACCTTCCTTCTGAGGACTTTCAGAGAGTGGAAGTGAAAGGCTTTAGTGAGCAGACCATAAAAACATACATATCTGCTATGCTACGTGAAAGAAAGGAGAGGGTTTTGAGCAGCTTGGAGTTGTTAACGCTTTGCCATGTACCCATGTATGCACTGATGGTGGCTGCATGCTTTTCATTTGAGATATCAGAGAACTTTCAAAAGCCTTGCTGTATAACAGATATCTACATCAACATTTTCCGTTTTTGCCTCAAAAGAAACAGCAACACAAAATACATTCATCTAGATGCCTTCATCAAAAGCAAGAGTAAGGAGATACTGTCTTTGGCTGAAGTTGCTTTTCGTGCAACTGAAGGGAAAACGGTGAACTTGACACTAACTCCCTTTGAAGACAGCTGTGTCCTCTCCTTGCTCAAACAACTTGTTATCAAAGACGACCCTACTGAGAGAATAACCACTTGTGCATTTCTCCATTACACAATGCAGGAGTTTTTTGCAGCACTGTGGCTCTTGAAGAATCCAGATTTAATGAGTAATGTTTTTCAGCAATGCCTCACTGAGGAGAAGAAGCACATGAAACATCTGATCCCTTACATGTGTAGATTGTTGTCTGAGAAGAGCCGTAGTTTGATGGAGTGCCTGATTCCTCCTGAGGAGCTCAAGAATACATCAAACGGGTTCTGCAAGGAAGTGATATCCACATTCCTTCCTAGTCTGTGTGGAAACGATGAGGCTGATACTGAGTACAGTGGGCGCATACTGTTCCTATGCCAGTGCTTGTATGAGTCCCAGTGTCCTGAAGCATGCATCGACCTTCTGGAAAAACTGGAATATCGTCTTGACCTCAGTGAAGAGAGTCTCGATCCTTACACCTGCTGTGCTGTGGCCTACGTGATCACTCAGTCCAAGGAGAGGGAAATATGGCTGAACCTTGAGGACGTCACGATATCACACCACGGAATGAGACCACTATTAGGATGCCTTCAAAACGTCCAATGGTATGGATGAGCAGTTATTATTACTGCTAAGATTACAACACATCTAATTAGGTAGAATGTAATTGTTCAAAGTTGTAACCTTTAATATATATATATTAATATATACAGAAGTAATGAGAAAGTGTGAGCTGATTATTCTTCCTATTGCAGGTGTGATTCTCTGCCACGGCAGCTGTGGGAGATCTTCCTTCTCAGCGAAGGGGAGATGGACTACATCACCTTACTTGGCCTTGATGGAAATCGGTTGCACCTTCCAGTGGAGGGGGACAGAAAGCTGTTTGAAAGAGCAGTGTCAGTCCTGCAGAAGATACGTTTGAAGGTTAAAATCTGCCTCCACTGGGAGAGGGAGAACCCTGACGGCCACAGTCTGTGTGAGACTCTGCCAGAGGCTCTGCCATACGTCAGCTCCCTCAGGTATGTAGCTTGTGTTTTTATGTATTTATGAACCTTTAGTAAAAGGGGCTGAGCCCCGGCACAATTTAACCCCTGGTAACGTTACACATGTTTTTTTTTTCTTGATATTTTTCTTAAGATATTTTAAATGGCACTGTCGTATACATTTAATTAATCAATTTGATAATATGTAATCAACTTCGGCACCCCTCCCATAAAAAGAGAAGAAAAATTACAATACAAATATTCATAACTCATATTCGAATACCTGAATCATTTCGAATATTCGATGAATCATTCCCATCTCGACTTCATACAGTTTACTTTGGGTGCTTTTATTGAATACAATGATTGAATAATCCTCTCTGCATTGTTTTTGCATTCACAAGTTTGTTCTAAGTGGTGCAATTTGAGAATGTCTGTGTCCTCCGATGTTACACTGCAACCTGCCTGTGTGACACAGAGTCCAACCATACACAGTACATGTTCACACCTGCAGTACATACGTGTCAGCTGCCCAACTGCTTCACTGTTTGTAAAAGTAAATAAATCTTCATTTCATTAAAAAAAGTAATGTGCTATACCCTGCTTTACAAACAATACAGTGAATTCCTCTGCCTGTCTGTCTTACTGTCCCGGGATGTGAGGACACAGACAGTGAGGCTGGTTTACTTCATAGAGGAAATGGTGGTCAAACAACATAGGATCCAAACATTTTAATAGGTTTCATAACGATAAACATGACGGGCGTTTAGCGAGCAGCAGTGTGTGTATCGAGAGAGGAAGAGATGCTGGTCTGCATTGATCAGCTCACTAAACCAGCTCCCTGAGAGACAGAAAGGGAACCTGAACATTTTCTTTACAAAAAATACACATTTAACCAAAACATCTTTTCAGTGACTGGTGTGGGCTTGCCTTTTGCTGCAGATATTTTCAAATCGGCATTGCAGCTGTGAGCTCAAGCATACTCATTCATTTGCCTGGTCACGTCAGTTGAATCTGAACTTTGATCTCTTATCAAGATCCAGAATTGTACTCTCAGAAATCCTTCAAAAGCTGTGGAGAATTAAATGTTGCAATTGCATTTGATATTTAACATTAGCACAGTGTTAACAGCTGTAACTTTGTTTTACATTTAAAGTTCATACAGTTCTAAAGTACATGCAATGACACATGTGTTTGTTATCATGCAGCTTCAGGAGGACCCACAGAGGTCCAGGATTACAGGGCCAGGAGCAACGCTATGAGAAACTGAAGAGACAAGAAAAGCAGCTGTTTCTGGATTTATGCCTGAAAGCAGCTACTCTCATTCAAGGAGAAAGCGTTCACAATGAAGTGAACAACCTCATCTCTCTGTTTTCTTTTAACTCTGATATACAGAACATCCTTCTGGATTTGTATCAACATGTCAAAACTCAAGAGAATTCAGCTGTTGTTCAAAAACTGAAGCCATTTTTCCAGTCAGTTCCTGCAGTCTGGTCCATAGACCTCTCAGAGAGAAAGAGCTCCATCCTGCTGGAAGTGCTGAGACTCCAACCAGAGAAGAAACAAGTGGAGCTGAGAGGCTGCTCAGGTGGAGAGAGTGAAGTGAGGACTTTGCTGCAGTGTCTGCCTTATATCTCACAGATCAGGTAAATGGTAATCTGCAGATTCAATTTAACATAATTCAAACCACAGCTCATGGAAAAAAGTTTGTATTAGATAGAAACCTAAAATCACAATCTCTTGATTCCTTGTGTTTTCAGTTTTGTGCCTCAGTTATCAGAACCTTCAGGTGAACTCCAGTTCTTTGGGACTCTGTTCTGTGCAGCAGCAGAGAGAGAGCAGCAGACAGGAGAGAAGACACTGCAGCTGTTGTTATCAGTGTGCACATATCAAACAATAACTTTAACCAACATAGTTTCTTATTATGTTAAGAGGAACCCTCAGAGTGGTTTCGTGCTGGATCTGGCCTCCCACCTGAAGGACTATGAGACTAAAACAGGTCTGAGTGTCCTTCCATCGTTACAGTTTGTTCTCCAGTCAGCTCCTGCAGTCTGGACCATAGACCTCTCAGAGAGAAAGACCTCCGTCCTGCTTGAAGTGCTGAGACTCCAACCAGAGAAGAAACAAGTGGAGCTGAGAGGCTGCTCAGGTGGAGAGAGTGAAGTGAGGACTTTGCTGCAGTGTCTGCCTTATGTCTCAAAGATCAGGTCAGTCAGACAGATCATGTACATGTATTAATATTGTGTATATTTATTCAGATTCTGAAATATAAATAATCTGATAATCTACAGTTTTTCAAAAAAGACATTATTGTCATTCACAAATAAACATGATTTAGATAAAGCTGAATCAAATCAGTCTCACTTATCACACTCTTCTTCCTGTTTGAAATAATGTGAATCATAAAAAGAATCATGTTGCTCTGATACAACAAGATAGTCCTGCTAATACCTCCTCATACTGGAGCTATCAGAATAAAGTAGATTCAGGATGAACTGTTATAGACTTAGGAGCTGATTGATAGATTCATTATCCGGCCAAAATATTGCGTTCAGTCAATGAATGAAGTGTAACTGAGCAGGATGTTTGAACAATGAGTGGTTGAGACGACTGAATGAGGGGATTTTACCTAAGTGGCTTATTAGCTATTAAAAAGAACTCTGTAATCAGGAAGTGAAAAGGTTCTCACTATGAAGAGATGATTATGTAAAATAAGCACTGTTTAATTTTCATGGAGTTTTAAATAATGATAGATGTTAAAATGTGTGATCCAGTATTTATATCTTTTCAGCTAAGTGATGGAAAATGTTTTGGTAAAGTTCCCCTTGTTGGTTTAGGAGTGGTTTTCCAGTATAAAATACATCCTTTAATAGAGAGCTGAGGAAACACCTTTGAAATCTGACTCTTGGTTCATTAAACATTTTGTCAATTATCTAATTTCCTAAAGTTCTTCACAGACTCACTTACAGCCCTGCTAACAGCATGTTTACTTTAATGTTCGATTCATTAATTTTACTAAATGATTCCCATTAACGGTACTTGTAAGCTTTTAGCCAATACACTCCTTATCAGTAAAGCATGGCTCTTTGTGTACTGTTGACATCATCTGATAACAACAGGTTCAACCTTTACATCAATACAAATAAATACAAATCCCACATTTTGATCAATAAAGTACATTTTATCTTAATTCTTGTTCTAGTTCCTGGTTTGGAGACTCAGATGAAGTCCAGTTCTTTGGGACTCTGTTCTGTGCAGCAGCAGAGAGAGAGCAGCAGACAGGAGAGAAGACACTGCAGCTGTTATCATCAGTGTGCACATATCCAACATTCCCTCTTACTCACATACAGGGTTATTATGAAGAATCTCAGTGTGATTTCCTGCTGGATCTGTACTCCCACCTGAAGGACTATGAGACTAAAACAGGTCTGAGTGTCCTTCCATCATTACAGTCTGTTCTCCAGTCAGTTCCTGCAGTCTGGTTCATAGACCTCTCAGAGAGAAAGACCTCCATCCTGCTGGAAGTGCTGAGACTCCAACCAGAGAAGAAAGAAGTGAAGCTGAGAGGCTGCTCAGGTGGAGAGAGTGAAGTGAGGACTTTGCTGCAGTGTCTGCCTTATATCTCACAGCTCAGGTTGGTGGGACCATTACTGTTTATTTTATGATATTGATTGTTCTATTTGGATTTCTTAAGAAATACAAAATGAATGACCTCTGATTATGGGCAGTGTTTCAGGAAGAGACAATAGTCCTTCACTTCTGAACCTGATGTAGATGAATAACATTTCCCAGTTCAGTCATTATTTGAAACCACAGTCTTCTCCCAGTTAGAGAATAATGACATGATGTGAATCATAATGAGAGACCTTAAGCTCTGAGACAGCAGCACCATCATGCTCATGCCTCATTCAGAAATAAAGACACACACAAACATAAATAAACTTGCTGATGAAACTGCTATCAGCTTTTTAACATATCTCTGCAGCTTATCAATAATCAGTTGTAACACAAACAAATGTTATTGCACAGATAGAAGAGGTTGCATCTCTTTTAATTTAAATAAAGTGCAATTAAAAGAATAAAGGCACAACAAGTGATACTCCATGTATCTACCTCTTTAACCTCTTAAGCCCTGAGCCTGTTTTTCAGGTTTCAGGCTCGAAAATGCCACTAACACAACAAAGACTATATCTTCACTTCTAAAAGGGATAAATTAATAATATTTTCTCTCACAGCAAGGTTACATCTGTGAGTTGGATGTAGAAGTGTCATTATCAATATAGATGTTTTTATTTTAAAGTAAATTCAGATGGAACATAGTAAAAACATGTAAATTCTAATGTCCGCCTAAAAAAAAACACCCTTGAATGATGGGTTAGTAGACTAAAAGCTTTAGGAATCCAAACTATAACATATAATAAATACCCTATATCAAGATTGATGCGAAACAAGTGAAATTTGACCTTTTTAGAGAGATTTAGAAAAATAAAGTCCAGGCGGACTCACCTCTGGGTAATTTGGGAACCATCAGTTCCATTTGACCTTTTTCACTGTAAAAATCATTTTATTACTTTGAATTATCACTATAGGTATTCATTCCATCCAAATACAACTGTTGTGAAAAAAACAAAACAAAACAAAAAAACATACTCTGTTATCCTTTTAGGCCCCGCGGACCCGGTTCCGGGGCCGAAATCGCGTCATTTGCAGGAAACAACGTCTAAGGAACCTTCATATTTGATAAACTATAAATATTTTATATCCATATAACGGGAAAAAACTAATTTAACTGATCTTTTTCATTTTTTTTTTCAAAAAAAACAATGCTAACAGTGAACCTCTGAATTAGCCTCGAGCGAAAAATGCTAACCTATTACTGCACCGAAAATCACTCCTAGCTCCCTTATTACTTATCCTAGCTGCACATCCAACACATCGTTTAGGATCGTAAAGACACAGAATCTAACGGTGCCCACCTCAACACTGAAAGATACAAACTCGCAACGTTATCAACAAAAACATACATCAAAACAAGTGGCGCTAAGTACTAACATGCGCTAGGCTAACATGGCTTACCTTGGTCTTTGTCTGGTCCAAACTGGTCTTCAATGCCATTAAAACGATAAAAACGATGATTTAGTTAATCCATAGGTTAATATCCAATGTGGCTGTGTCCCTTTTGAAATGTTCTGATAATCTATAAGCAATAAAACTGCAATTCCGTTATCTGCTGTCCGCTCTGTGCTCCGTGCGCTCTGGGTCCTGCAATTCCTGCTTCCTTACGTAGTAAACAATAAGTAAAGTCTGCTGCGTAAAGTGCTTACGCCGGCTGGCATTCTTCATACTTTACGCACGACCATATCTCTGGAACCCATTGGTCGATTTGGGTGATTTACACCTTTTTCTTAACCATTACATCCAATAGAATCAATGGGCAGTTCCCAAATCCACGTAAACATTACCATTGCGGACTTAATACAGAAGCAAACGAAGCACATCTGAAAGTACAAGCCTGGACGGCAAAACTTTATACCCAGTATATTTCCATAAATATGATGATGGATTATCAGTAAAAAATTCTACGTGACACAAAGACATTGGATTAACCTTGAGCGGCGTTTTTATTCCGTTGAACACAACTTTTGATCACAAATCAAAAAAGGTAAGACGTAATTATTGTAATATTTTTGAAACCGGATGTTGTTTACTTTCTCTTTTCTGGCTGATAGCTCCAGGAATTCGGGGTCGTACAGTGATGACATTACATGTGTGGAATCTGTGGAGTCTCAGCTTTAATCGGATAACTTGTTTGTGCAGTTACGATAAGTAATAAGGGCATTGCTACCGTGAGTGCTGTGCAAAAGTCCGTTAGCATTAGTTAGCATTTTTTCGCTCCGTGCTAATTCAAAGGCTTAGTATTACTCTTGTGTTTCTTTTAGCTAAAAATGGTTCATATTGTTAGTTAGCTGAGTTTCTTACCGTTAAAAGGGTATGGAACATTAATAGTTTCATAAATGTTAAGAAGCCCTGAGACATAGTCTCGTAAAAAAACGGTGGGAGGGGTCCACTGGGGGAACCCTCAGGCTTAAGAGGTTGATACTAGCTTCAACTTGACTGACTCTAATGAAACCTCTAAAGACTGTATAGTGAGCTTTAAATACAGATTTCAGACACATGAACGATCCTAACTTCTAGTCATCAGAGACAGAGGAGGTGTTACTAAACTCTGACTCACATGTGTATTATCTCAGGAGCAAAGTGAAGAGTTTCATGATGTGATGTTCTCTGCTACGTGATAGGGACTCTAGATGTTGTTGTTCCACTGTTTATATTATTATATTGGGAATATCATTTTACAAACAAAAGTCATTCACAAAGTAAAATCCCCTCAGGTGAACAGAATCCCTGGGAAGCAAATAAGAAGTGATTTGAGGAACAGGACTAGTGTCTGTGTTGTGAGTCAGCAGAAGAGCTAAGTGATGACACATGTTGGGGAAAGGTTCATTTACTGAAAGCTTTCCAAAATCCAAATATGATCCTTTTAACGGCAAAGTTATTTCAATATGAGGCTGATTGACTTCACTGTGTTCTGCTCACTAGCAGGTATTTGTAGACATTTAGCAGAAACACTCCCTATCAGAGTCTCTCTCTGCTGTTGATATCCTCTGATAACAAACTGTTCAATTCTAGTTTCAGTTTCTGGTTTGGACTCTCAGGTGAACTCCAGTTCTTTGGGACTCTGTTCTGTGCAGCAGCAGAGAGAGAGCAGCAGACAGGAGAGAAGACACTGCAGCTGTTATCATCAGTGTGCACATATCCATCATTCCCTCTTCCTTACAAATCTGATCCTGAGGATGAAGAATCTCAGTGTGATTTCCTGCTGGATCTGTACTCCCACCTGAAGGACTATGAGACTGAAACAGGTCTGAGTGTCCTTCCATCGTTACAGTCTGTTCTCCAGTCAGCTCCTGCAGTCTGGACCATAGACCTCTCAAAGAGAAAGAGCTCCATCCTGCTGGAAGTGCTGAGACTCCAACCAGAGAAGAAACAAGTGAAGCTGAGAGGCTGCTCAGGTGGAGAGAGTGAAGTGAGGACTTTGCTGCAGTGTCTGCCTTATATCTCACAGATCAGGTTGGTGGGAACATTACTGTTTATTTTATTATATTGATTTTTCTATGTGGATTTCTTAAGAACTACAAAATTAATGACATGTGATTATGGGCAGTGTTTCAGGAAGAGACAATAATCCTTCACTTCTGAACATGATGTAGATCAGGGGTATTCAACTAAAATTCAACAAGGTCCAGTTAGAGAAAATCTCCCCATGCAAAGGTCGGGAACATCAAAATGTCTAACTTGCTTCATGAATTTATGTATTGAAGTGACCTGTAGCTTTATCAACGTCTGCATGTAATCAACAACTGACTGCCAATCAAATAAAGAAAGTTTCTCTTTCGTTCCCTCTTATATTGCAGTCCCTCACTCACTTTTTGTTTAACTCAGTGTGAGAATTGAGCTGGAGCTTGTCCTGCCAGGAGTTTGTAAATCTGGGCTGAAATGGTGTCAGGGCCATTCTCATACACATGCAGGTGCTCATTGGTTACAGTGATGCAAACACAGGTATGGTGAAAAAAGAGAACTATTCAAAGCAGAAAAAAACTGCGTAATATACCATCTGACAAAGGCCTGTGCTATAATGCTTCAATTAAATATTCTTTATAATATACTCGGATCAATAGAGACAAAGATGTTAAGTTATAAATCAAGAGATTTTTTTATTATTTACAGCAGGGGTGGGGAACCTTTTTCCTTTCAATTTTTACAACATCCTCCGAGGGCCGTACAAATGATTGAACTCAACCTCTGCTTAAAAAAACTAAAATCACAGCCCATTCATTTTGCCTTTCTTTCATTCTGTGCAAAGAAAAAGCAACTTCTTAATCCAGGTACCATGACTCGCGCATGCATGCACGGTGTGGCATGACCACCAAAACAGAAAGGTATGGACACAAGATGTGTGCAAATGTATTTAGTATCCTATCCATGTGAACATGATTTAAGTGGGGGGGGGGGGGGGGGGGGGGGACCTAACCTCCTCTAAGGGGGTCCGGGGGGCATGCTCCCCCGGGAAGATTTTTTTTAAATATTGAAGTTAAAAGCATCAATCTGGTGCACTTTGAGAGCAACATTAGGAGATCTATGGGTACATCTCTCAACACCCATTTGAAACAGAACTGTAAAAAGATTCTTCTTTTTGGATATTTTACAAATCACTCCCCTTTTAAACTCTATTCTTGTTATTTTTAACAACTTTTTTGTTACTGTCATATAGTATTTTATACCTGTTTTTCATTTAGTCTCATTAACAACTATAATGATCATATCAAGCTGTGCCTGAACCTCACTGAGCTGAGGTTATTTGAGCCTCTCAGGAGAGAGCTCTCTTCCACCTGGTTGTAGAAAAGCTCTTTAAATTCGTTAGCATAGCTAGCTAACCAGATGCTAGTAACAACAGATCGCCACTGTGCTTAGGACTAAAGACACAGCCACGCAAACACTGCGGCATGTGTACAGCTCCTTATGGGTACTGTAATATTTGAAGGGGTGGAGCGGCGTTCCGGTGCTCTCCGTTACTCCTGTCAGACGAGACATATACCACGTGAAGACACGTTACGCTCGTGTTGTGTTCATGGAACCTGTCCTTGGCCAGGAAAAACAGGTACTCGCTTGTTTAATTATTTTTGCGGTCTAGATTTCTTCTTCATTTTTGAAGTGAGAAGCGGACTCCCCCCCCCCCCCCCCCCCCCCCCCCAAAACGAAAACTCTTCGGTTCTCCACGAATTAGACCCAAATCAGCGTTAAAAAAAGCGGGAGGCGCCGAAAAATCCCCTATTAATGTATTGATTATAGCTCCGGGTCCTTATAGGTCGGCGTCTGGGTCCGGATCCGGACCGCGGTCCGCCTGTTGCCGACCCCTGATGTAGATGAATAACATTTCCCAGTTCAGTCATTATTTTAAACCACAGTCTTCTACCAGTTAGAGAATAATGAAATGATGTGAATCATAATGAGAGACCTTAAGCTCTGAGACAGCAGCACCATCATGCTCATGCCTCATTCAGAAATAAAGACACACACTAACATAAATAAACTTGCTGATGAAACTGCTATCAGCGTTTTAACATATCTCTGCAGCTTATCAATAATCAGTTGTAACACAAACAAATGTTATTGCACAGATAGAAGAGGTTTCATCTCTTTTAATTTAAATAAAGAGCAATTAAAAGAATAAAGGAACAACAAGTGATACTCCATGTATCTACCTCTTAACAGATACTAGCTTCATCTTGACTGACTCTAATGAAACCTCTAAAGACTGTATAGTGAGCTTTAAATACAGATTTCAGACACATGAACGATCCTAACTTCTAGTCATCAGAGACAGAGGAGGTGTTACTAAACTCTGACTCACATGTGTATTATCTCAGGAGCAAAGTGAAGAGTTTCATGATGTGATGTTCTCTGCTACGTGATAGGGACTCTAGATGTTGTTGTTCCACTGTTTACATTATTATATTGGGAATATCATTTTACAAACAAAACTCATTCACAAAGTAAAATCCCCTCAGGTGAACAGAATCTCTGGGAAGCAAATAAGAAGTGATTTGAGGAACAGGACTAGTGTCTGTGTTGTGAGTCAGCAGAAGAGCTAAGTGATGACACATGTTGAGGAAAGGTTCATTTACTGAAAGCTTTCCAAAATCCAAATATGATCCTTTTAACGGCAAAGTGACTTCAATATGAGGCTGATTGACTTCACTGTGTTCTGCTCACTAGCAGGTATTTGTAGACATTTAGCAGAAACACTCCCTATCAGAGTCTCTCTCTGCTGTTGATATCCTCTGATAACAAACTGTTCAATTCTCCTTCCAGTTCCTGGATTGGACTCTCACGTGCAGTCCAGCTCTTTGGGACTCTGTTCTGTGCAGCAGCAGAGAGAGAGCAGCAGACAGGAGAGAAGACACTGCAGCTGTTATCATCAGTGTGCACATATCCATCATTCCCTCTTACTGACAAACAGGGTGATGAAGAATATCAGGGTGATTTCCTGCTGGATCTGGCCTCCCACCTGAAGGACTATGAGACTAAAACAGGTCTGAGTGTCCTTCCATCGTTACAGTCTGTTCTCCAGTCAGCTCCTGGAGTCTGGTCCATAGACCTCTCAGAGAGAAAGAGCTCCATCCTGCTGGAAGTGCTGAGACTCCAACCAGAGAAGAAACAAGTGAAGCTGAGAGGCTGCTCAGAGGAAGAGAGTGAAGTGAGGACTTTGCTGCAGTGTCTGCCTTATATCTCACAGATCAGGTAAATGGTAATCTGCAGATTCAATTTAACTTAATTCAAACCACAGCTGATGGAGAAAAGTATGTATTTGATTGAAACCTAAAATCACAATGTTTTGATTCCTTGTGTTTTCAGTTTTGTGCCTCAGTTATCAGAACCTTCCGGGGAACTCCAGTTCTTTGGGACTCTGTTCTGTGCAGCAGCAGAGAGAGAGCAGCAGACAGGAGAGAAGACACTGCAGCTGTTGTTATCAGTGTGCACATATCAAACAATAACTTTAACCGACATAGTTTCTTATTATTTTAAGAGGAACCTTCAGTGTGATTTCCTGCTGGATCTGTACTCCCACCTGAAGGACTATGAGACTGAAACAGGTCTGAGTGTCCTTCCATCGTTACAGTCTGTTCTCCAGTCAGCTCCTGCAGTCTGGACCATAGACCTCTCAAAGAGAAAGAGCTCCATCCTGCTGGAAGTGCTGAGACTCCAACCAGAGAAGAAACAAGTGGAGCTGAGAGGCTGCTCAGGTGGAGAGAGTGAAGTGAGGACTTTGCTGCAGTGTCTGCCTTATATCTCACAGATCAGGTTGGTGGGACCATTACTGTTTATTTTATTATATTGATTTTTCTAAGTGGATTTCTTAAGAAATACAAAATCAATGACATCTGATTATGGGCACTCAGAAATAGACAATAATCATTGTTCATTGCTTCATTCAGAAATAAAAACACATACAAACTAGGGATAGGAATTTGAAAGCAAATGTATATTAAAATATTCCACCCCCCAAAAAACGGTTAAATGAAATGTACATATACCATAAAAAAAACAAAAAACTTATTCAAATAAGTAATAATAATAATAATAATTGGAAGTGGTTGAGTATTGAGCTAGTTGACTTATGATACACAATTTTCATTTAGCATAGTTTGCACTCTACACCGCACTCACTAACCTGGTCTAAATATTTCCACACATTACTCCTTTTTGACGCCATGTCTGTTGTGTAGGTGTGTGTTAATAATTACCGGACTATGACCGATAAAATATGTTGAATACTGGCAAAACTAAATCTCTCCTGTCAAAATGTCTTTGTACTTTGCCGCCACACACGGTTGTCAAGCAGCGCTTACTGATGTTTAGGCTGCCCACTCGTGTGTCGTGATCATTGGGGGGGGGGGGGGGGAGCACGCTCATGAACTATTAGCGCCGGAAACTCGCAGTGGGGTAACTGCGGAGTGCATTTGCACCGCATTTGGGAAGAAGATGAGGTTTGAGTCTGCGTGATCTGCGTGTAGGGAGGGGCAGCAGCCATATCATTGGCTAGAACTAGCTAGATCTGATGGATTTGGACATAAACGCGAGTGAAGTATAACCGGACGCGAGAGAGGGATCAGCACCTGCAGCTCTGCCCGCTGTGAGGGGCCGGTGAGCGGAGCAAAACACACCTTTAGACCTAACACACTTAGCTATGGCACTGTCGTATACATTGGATTATTCCATTTGATAATATGTAATCAACTTAGGCACCCCTCCCAAAAAATAAAAATTAATTACAATAAAAATATTCATAACTCATATTCTCATATTACCTGAATAATTTGGAATATTCGATTCATCATTCCCATCCCTAATGCAAACACAAATAAACGTCCTTGTAAAACAAAAAATCCCTATTGCACAGATAGAAGAGGTTGCATCTCTTTTAATTTAAATAAAGAGCAATTAAAAGAATAAAGGAACAACAAGTGATACTCCATGTATCTACCTCTTAACAGATACTAGCTTCATCTTGACTGACTCTAATGAAACCTCTAAAGACTGTATAGTGAGCTTTAAATACAGATTTCAGACACATGAACGATCCTAACTTCTAGTCATCAGAGACAGAGGAGGTGTTACTAAACTCTGACTCACATGTGTATTATCTCAGGAGCAAAGTGAAGAGTTTCATGATGTGATGTTCTCTGCTACGTGATAGGGACTCTAGATGTTGTTGTTCCACTGTTTACATTATTATATTGGGAATATCATTTTACAAACAAAACTCATTCACAAAGCAAAATCCCCTCAGGTGAACAGAATCCCTGGGAAGCAAATAAGAAGTGATTTGAGGAACAGGACTAGTGTCTGTGTTGTGAGTCAGCAGAAGAGCTAAGTGATGACACATGTTGAGGAAAGGTTCATTTACTGAAAGCTTTCCAAAATCCAAATATGATCCTTTTAACGGCAAAGTGACTTCAATATGAGGCTGATTGACTTCACTGTGTTCTGCTCACTAGCAGGTATTTGTAGACATTTAGCAGAAACACTCCCTATCAGAGTCTCTCTCTGCTGTTGATATCCTCTGATAACAAACTGTTCAATTCTAGTTTCAGTTTCTGGATTGGACTCTCAGGTGGACTCTCAGGTGGAGTCCAGTTCTTTGGGACTCTGTTCTGTGCAGCAGCAGAGAGAGAGCAGCAGACAGGAGAGAAGACACTGCAGCTGTTATCATCAGTGTGCACATATCCATCATTCCCTCTTCCTCACAAACAGGGTTGTGAAGAATATCAGAGTGATTTCCTGCTGGATCTGTACTCCCACCTGAAGGACTATGAGACTGAAACAGGTCTGAGTGTCCTTCCATCGTTACAGTCTGTTCTCCAGTCAGTTCCTGCAGTCTGGATCATAAACCTCTCAAAGAGAAAGAGCTCCATCCTGCTGGAAGTGCTGAGACTCCAACCAGAGAAGAAACAAGTGGAGCTGAGAGGCTGCTCAGAGGAAGAGAGTGAAGTGAGGACTTTGCTGCAGTGTCTGCCTTATATCTCACAGATCAGGTCAGTTGAACAATAACTTACATTTATGATATTAGGTGGATTTCTTAAGAAATAAAACAATGAATTACATCAGATTATGGGCAGTGTTTCAGAAAGAGACAATAATCCTTCACTTCTGAACATGAAGTATATCAGGGGTGTCAAACTCAAATACACAGTGGGCCAAAATAAATAAATGGGTACTAGTCGAGGGCTGGACTGGTTCAATGTTTATTGCAGAATTTATGGAAATGAACTTATTGAACATATTAAACCTGGAACTAACAAAGCTTACATTTTTGCCTATAAAAACAACATTAAAGAATCAGTTGCATTAATTTCTTATGGCTCTATCTGCAGCTTTTCCAGAGTCATTTCTTATGATTACATTTCTCCACAGGCCAACAACAGCTTCAACAAAACTATTTCCCTCAAAGAGAAAAAAAAACATGCCCTGTTGTCGCAAGAAAAAAAGTGCAGAAGGAAACATCCATTTAAACTCAGGTTGCTGCTCTGTGATGCTAGTTCAAGCCAGATACTTCTCATCTTGCAAGTTCATCAATGTTTGGGGTCAGGCTCTGAGCTGAGGAAATCCTCAGGATTGAGTGAAGGTGTGCGTGCAATATACCGGCGGGCCAGATCTAATAGTAATTTAAAATTATGTTGCGGGCCGAAATTAAATTCACCACAGGCCTGATTTGGCCCCCGGGCCTTGAGTTTGACACATGTGATGTAGATGAATAACATTTCCCAGTTCAGTCATTATTTAAAACCACAGTCTTTTACCTGTTTGAGAATAATGAATTCAGTGTTGTAGTCAAGTCACCAATTCACGAGTCCAAGTCACTCTCGAGTCACCACTCTTCGAGTCCGAGTCACCAAGGGAGAGTCGTAGTCGAGTCCGAGTCCAAGTCCGAGTCACCCAAGGAGTGTCCGAGTCGAGTCCGAGTCATCATTACCTGTGTTCGAGTCCGAGTCCGAGTCACCTAAGGAGTGTCCGAGTCGAGTCCGAGTCATCATTACCTGTGTTCGAGGCCGAGTCCGAGTCAACTAAGAAGAGTCCAAGTCAAGTCCGAGTCACAAGTCTTCATGTATTAATCGTCGTGGATGTATGTGTTGAAATGTAGCTGCTCCTCTACATTGCTTTTATCCTGTCATGTTATACTAATCTGTCTATTGAACTGCTGTGAAGCCAGTTTGGCTACAATTCTTGTAATAGGTGCTATACAAATATAAAGCTTATTACTAATATTAATATTATTATTATTATTATATATAAATAAACTATATTTAAAATGTGTTACCTTTTAGAGAAGTGATTATATTTGTATGCCAACATTTTCCTATATGGTAAAGTTTTCGTTTTGCACTTTTATTTTGATAGTAATAAGATCGGGACTCTTATTTTGAAGGAACTTTTACCAGTTAAATCGGTTTACTGATAAAGATTGAACCCCAGAAAGCACATGGCTACTTAGCATGCAAAATGACATCATTCTGCATGTTAAGTAGCCATGTGCTTTCGTGTTATGGCTGAATCTTTATTTATTGATTAGATCACGTTACTCTGATGGTAGTGTTCAAGACAGCCTATATGTCTGAAGTCGATCCTTAGAGTAATGTGTTACGGAGCCTTCTCTTCAATATTGTTTCCACATAACGAGCATTTTGCGCTACTCTTTTCCAATGTGGAAGCAGAATGTGTGAAAGCATACAGTACGATGCGGGGGGTGTCTCTAATAATAATAATAATAATAATACATTTTATTTGTATTGCACTTTACATTTGAAACAAACCTCAAAGTGCTACAGTACATAATAAAAAAAGATAAAGAAAACCATTTGCAAGAGTCAAAATATATAAACAGGTTAAAAAACAAGTTTAAAAACACGTTTTAAAAAGGAGAGGCAGGGTTATTAAAACCGGCTTAAAAAGCTAACCAAATGCTTTGTTAAAATGGTAGGTTTTTAGTGCTCTCTTAAAAGTGTTCACAGGTTGAGGAGCTCTGAGATGGTCTAGGAGTGAGTTCCACAGCCGGGGGGCAGCTGCACAGAAAGCTCGGTCTCCAATAGTGCGGAGGTTGGTGTGCCGTTCCTTCAGCTTGTTAGTATTTCCCGAGCGGAGGCTGCGGGTGGCGGTTTGTGGTTCAATCAATTCCTTGAGGTATAGGGGGAGGGCATTTCCGTGGATACACTGGTGTGTTAACAGGGTGATTTTGAATTCTGTCCGGGAGGTGATGGGAAGCCAGTGCAGTGATTTGAGAATGGGGGTGATGTGCTCGTATTTGCGCACTCTCGTCAGGATCCTAGCAGCGCTGTTCTGTACGTATTGGAGCTTTTGAAGGCTCTTGCTAGGGATCCCGACGAGAAGTGCATTACAGTAGTCCAACCTGGAGGAGACAAAGGCGTGGACCAACTTTTCGGCATCAGGAAGAGTGAGGGTGGGGCGGAGTTTAGCTATATTTCTAAGGTGGAAGAAGGATGTTTTGCAGAGGTGTTTGATGTGGGTCTCATAGTTGAGGCAGGGGTCCATTTTGACGCCCAGGTTGGTGACAACTGATGAGAGGGGAAGGTCCTGGTCGGAGAAGGTGATGCTTGTTATTGGGGATGATTTAACTTGGTGTGGGGTGCCGATGAGAATGGCCTCGGTTTTGGAGCTGTTAAGTTGTAGAAAGTTTTGTTTCATCCACGCCTTTATCTCCTCCAGGCAGATGGTGATTGTGGATGAAGGTGATGGTGACGGGGATGACAGTGGGACTGCAGAGCGGGGGGGACAGGAGGGGTCCATTTTTATGTAGAGCTGTGTGTCATCAGCATAGCAATGGAATGATAGTCCATGCCTGCTGATGACACGGCCGAGGGGGAGCATATACAGGGTGAATAGGGTGGGGCCAAGCACGGATCCTTGGGGTACACCACAAGTGACGGGTTGGGTGGGGGAATGAGCACCTCCCATGGAGACACACTCAGTCCTTCCGGTCAGGTAGGACCGGAACCAGTCCAGGGAGGTGTCTCAGAGTCCGATGGTGGAGTGGAGACGATTGTGATCAACAGTGTCAAAAGCTGCAGTGAGGTCCAGGAGGATGAGGAGGGAGGGGGAGCCATTGTCAGAAGCAGTGAGGATGTCGTTGGTGACCCTGACCAGTGCTGTTTCAGTACTGTGAGCGGAGCGGAAACCAGACTGGAATTTTTCGGAGATGTTTTTGTTGTTGAGGTGGTGTTGCAGTTGGGTGGCGACTATTTTTTCCAACACTTTGGAGAGGAATGGTAGGTTAGAGATGGGCCTGTAATTTGCGAGAACGTCCGGGTCTAAGGTAGGTTTTTTGAGGAGGGGAGTGATAATGGCCGTTTTTAGAGCTGATGGAACGTGACCGGACTGTAGAGAATGGTTTATTGCTTTGGTGATCAGGGGGCTTATGGCTTGGATGTGTAATTTGACCAGGGCTGTGGGAAAGGGGTCCAGGGTGCATGTGGAAGGCTTCATCCGGCGGATGGTGTCCTCAACCTCTTGCTGCGTGGTGGGAGAAAAGCAGCAGAGAGGCTGGGAGGCCCCAGACTGTGGGATGGCAGTTGGAGCAGATGGAGTGGGGGGGCCGGAGAGGGAGGAACGGATAGTATAAACTTTGGTTTTGAAGAAGACTATGAAGTTGTTGCACTGTTCTGCAGTGATGGCTCTGTTTGAGGGGGGTTGAGGTTTTAGGAAGTGATTTATGGTTGAGAAAAGCTGTTTTGAGTTGCCGGGACTGTTATTGATGATGTTTGAGTAGAAGTTGGACTGAGCGTCTCTGAGGGACTTAGTGTAGGCCTTTTGGTGTTCCCTGTAGGCCATTTTATGAACCGTGAGCCCTGAGGTCTTGAGCCGCCGTTCCAGGACACGCCCAGCAGCCTTCATTTTCCGCAGCTCGCTGGTGAACCATGGAGCTGAGCATGAGAATGTGACTGTTCTTGATTTTATTGGGGCGTGAATGTCAAGGAGCCTGCTCAGGGATTGGTTTTAGTAGTCCACCGATTCATTTGCTGATGAATGGGTTGCAGAGGCGAGATGATGGAGGTCCAAGGTCAAGGTGTCCGGGTTGATGTGTTTGAAGTTTCTGAAGTGGATTTCACGCTTGGGTTTGGTGTGGGAGGGTGGAAATGGCAGTTCCATGGAAATGACCTTGTGGTCGAACACGCCCATTTCGTAAACTAGTATGTTACTAACCGGGGCTGAGTCAGTGATAACTAGGTCTAATGTGTGCCCCTTTATGTATGTGGGGACATGGATGTGTTGTGAGAGGTTAAGGCAGTCCAGTAGTTGTAAAAACTCAGATGCAAAAGGGGAGGAGGGGTTGTCTACGTGGATGTTCACGTCACCGAGAATTAGGATGTTGGGGGATGTAGTGCAGAGTGATGTGAGGAGGTCGTGTATTTCCGAGATGAAAACTGAATTTGGTTTCAGTTTGGGTGGGCGGTAGATGAGTAGTATTGTAAGATCTCTAGATATCTTTAGACTGGATTAGCGGGGCCCAGTACATGAACTCGCCTCGCAGGTGCACACGCCAGGATAGAGGACATCAGACTCCAGAAAAAATTTGCTCGAGTCCAGTGGCGGCCAGCCCATAGGGGCGCTAGGGGCGCCGCCCCACTTCTTCCCACATTACAAATTAAAATAAAAAAAAATTAAATAAAAAAAATATTTTTTTTTTTTAAAAACTTTTTTTTTTTTTAAGTTACTGATAAGTCACATGTTTCCTGCCTGGCCTTGACCGTGTATCATTACCCTCTCTCGTCTGGGCGCTAAGAGAGGAGCCCTCAACCAGTGCAGCAGCAGCCACTAGCAGCTGACTGTTGCTATCTGTAACCTATGGCTCCGAAACATAATTTCAGCCAATCAGCGTCATCAAATCTGATGACCACCGGGCGCCAATGTCAGCGCCCGGTGCAGGGTTATGGCTAGAAAGGATCCATCTTGTGTAAAACTCTCGCGAGAGTTTGCGAGTCACGTGGCTGAATGTTTACGTTTGACATCAGTGGGCCACAGCAAATTATGGTGAGAAGCTAAACTATCTATTAATTATGTCAATTACAGGGAGTGTGATTGTAACTGTGTGTGTGACTAGCTGGATGCAAAGAGGTAAACACTGTCTTTTGTTTCCCATGCTTGCTCTTCAAACAGCCGGGGACAGATACTATGTGCCTGTGCTAAATACACACACACACACATACATATTATTGTAGTTGAGTTTTGACAGCATCCATCAAACTAGATGTTTTGCCTTAATGGTCTGTTTTCTAATATTTCTTTGTTTCTGAACCACGTCTGTGTCTGCATATAATGTTCGTATTTAGTCTCCTCAGGGTTCCCGCGGGGTCTTAAAAAGTCTTACATTTGATAATCTGAATGTAAGGCCTTAAAAAGGTCTTAAATATGACCAAAAAAATAAGAAAGGTCTTAAATATGATCGGATTTGAAAGGTACTTCTGTGTTGCGATAGCGTCTAAATGTGTTTTGGGGGAAATATCCGGGCTGCAAAGTAACCAGTACGGTAATAGCCTTTCAGTTCCCCCCAACAATTGGTATTGAATTAAATCAACATGGAACCAGTAATCTCTAACTTTGTTTCCCCCGGCCCCTTATTGGAGAACACCCAGCTAGTAACCTAGCAACCAAGCTTCAGCTTGCGGCAGTCAGAAACTCATGTATCTTCTAATCTACTTAACAAATAATATGGGGAAGTGTCAGTTCAACCGTATTTGGTTGGAAAACATCCAATTTAGTGCTTGGTTGAAACCAGTGGAGGGGAACGTGTTTGAAGCCCGCCGCACCATTTGCAAAATAAATAAGCGTTTGTTTTGCTAGCTAGTGCAGCAGCTCCCGCAACAACACCGGGGGACCTCCGGGCGACGTTTGGGTCTACGTCAACCCTAAAAGCGGAGGTGCTTTAGACGCTAAATACCGTAGCTAAACACCAATCATACAACAGCAACGATGAAATAGTGTAGCCAATTTAATTTAAGGGGTAATTTCTCAAAATGTTCCCAGTGTTTTTTTTTCACCATTACAATAGCCCCACCTAAAATAATTTCCACCAGCCGCCACTGCTCGAGTCCGAGTCCAAATCGGAGCGTCAATGTACAAGTCCAGTCCGAGTAATTGTGGGGTAAAAAAATCACGAGTCCGAGTCCAAGTCAGCATACGCGAGAATTCACGAGTCCAAGTCCGAGTCGCGTCAATCAGTGCTAGTGTCGAGTCACGAGCACTCGAGTACTCCATCTCTGAATGAAATGATATCAATCATAATGAGAGAACTTAAGCTCTGAGACAGCAACACCATCATCCCCATGCCTCATTCAGAAATAAAGACACATACAAACATAAATACATTTCGTGAGGAAGCGCACACACTCCCTCACTAACATTTTGGCTTAACTATTTGTTTGTTATGCAAGGTAGTACAAGTTTCTTCAGAGTTGTCTTTATTTCAGTTAAAGTTATAAAAATAGTTTACATAGACAAATTAATAAAATGCATCTAAATTAATTTGTCAGTCTTTAAAACACACAATCACAAAGTAATCACTTGTGATGTTACATATTGCGCCGAGGCTTCGGAGCGTGCGTCGAGTAATCCCGGAAGTTTTTTGTGAAGCTTGTATCGAGGCTTGTATCGTTTTGGGCCAGTGACGTCACCGATGACAAACGAAGCCTCGCTGCCTGTCGATACCACGTGACTGATTCAGAAAGTGCTTTAGATCGGTTGAACCACAACGCTCATATTACCCATGGATGTATAATAAGAACGATATTACCCCTCCTGTACCCAGGCCCGGTGACACCATGGAATTAAGAGAGCTCCGACCCTCACTTATATAGAGGTCGGAACATGTCATAAATATAAATGAATAAAAGTAGGAATAAAAACATCAATAAATGAATAAATACAGGAATAAATAGGGTGCAGTTTTTTCAGGTAGATTCAATATGTGGGCTGTGGCTCAGCTGGAAAGCAGTTGACTCTCAACCGCAAGGTCCCTGGTTCAACGACTGGTCAATAAGTATTTTTTTGTGTTGATAAAAGCTACAGCTAAATTAGATAATGTAGTTAATAATGTATTCTTTGATATGGTTTAGCCTTTCTCAGGCTACAACATGGTTAAGTTTACGAATATTATTAAGGAATACAAATCCCTCTTTGCAATGTTTACCAGCCTCCTTAGGCTTTCCATTCACGAACATTAAACTGGAATAAATACAATATTGTTAACATGAAAATATGATTTTATGTTCGTTGTTTAGAGTTATTCTAAGGCTTTACTCATTGGGAACTCGGTATGAGATGGTTTTCAAACTTTTTTCAATAATATACCCCCTTTGAAAAACAAATTCAGCCAAGTACCCCCTGATCAGCACAAAAAACATTTGTTAGGTACAAAAAGCCTTTATAAAGAGGTACAGCGCTGCACCATCAGTGTCTGATTTATTAAAACAACAACATTGTAACTGAGAAAAACTTAAATGCTACATTTCAAATGTTTACAATCCATCACTAAATTCATGGCAAACCAATTTTAACATCATGCAATAACAATAAGACGACATGAGTTGCATTGAACTGATCTTTTTAATAAGTTGTACTTACAATGTAGTGAGAAACATGGGCTTGTGCTTCACTGAGGAGCTTTGTCATTCTCAGTGACAGGGAGGCAAACTGCAGTTATTACACTTCGCGTTTTGAAATATGTGTAACTCTGTTAATATAAAACCCACACTGCTCAAACTTCGTATCCTAAAATCGGTATATTTATTTATCTATTTATTTTGGGGCGTGGGGAATGAAGAGAAAAAAAGATATGAGCATTTTTAGAGAAATGCTTGAGGGTGGGAATAAGAGAACCATCTTTTTGGGTAGGGTGCATTTTATGACAGGCCTGCTCATCACAATATGCACCCCTTGCTATCGTACAAAATAAAACATACATGAAACTTGCTCCATTCATTGGTACTAGTCCTACAACCGTACCCTAAAAAATGCTTGACGATGGGAATAAGAGAACAATCTTTTTTAGGGTGGTGCTTTTTACGGCAGGCCAGGTTGCACCCGATAATATGCAAGCTGGGAGCAACAGAAACACATTTCACCTAATTGGATAATCTAATTTGAATAAAACCGTCATGCCTTAACCTTCAACACTTAATTTGAGAAACGCCATAACATATTGAACATCACAACAAACAACTGCAGGACTAGCCCTCACTCCATACTTGTTTTATTTCTGACTTGGATGATAAACCAGGCCTGTCATAAAAAGCACCCCCCTAAAAAAGATGGTTCTCTTATTCCCACCCTCAAGCATTTTTTAGGGTACGGTTGTAGGACTAGTACCAATGAATGGAGCAAGTTTCATGAATGTGAGACTTTTGTTTTGTAAGATAGAAAGGGGTAAAAATATGCTGACAAAGACTATGTAACATTTGTAAACATATATTTTGTTTATTATATGACAAATATGCAAGACAATAAATGGTAAAGATAAGTAGAAAATAAACGTATTTAAGATACGTTCATAACTAACGTAACGTGGGAGAAAATATGTTTCTAGAAGACATGTAGAAAATAAACTTATTTGAGATACGTTGATAACAAACGTAACGTGGGAGAAAATACGTTTCTAGCTAAACGTAATTGAGAATGCAGTTTAGTTCTGTGGGTACGTAAAACAAGTGACGAATGAATGAAAAGTCCAGGATTCGACACCACTACCATCAAAATACGGAGCGAAAAGTTTAACCACAAGAATCAAGACTATATGAGCTACCACTAAGCGACTCACAGTCTGTAAATTACCATTAAAAAAGACCTGGACGTTTAGTTTTCGTTTTAAGCATCATTTTAAGGTCTTAACGTTTCATTTACAAATGCGCATTCCCGTGACCAGGGGTGCATTTTATGATGGGGGTGCATAATTTGACACAACACCGGCAAGAGGTAGCTCCTACTAGCCGTCCCCCGGCAACTCCCGAGCAGCCGGGAGACTGGGTGACTGTTCAGAAGGGGCATAACGCGAGACCCACAGGTCCCCACCAACCCGTTCACGTATCTAACAGATTTTCCCCACTCAGTGAGGCACGTGCTTAGAAGCCAACTCTGGTTATTGGTAGCTCTATTCTGAGATACGTGAATTTAACCCTCTGGAGTCGGTGGACACGCCGGCGCTTCCAGGTGCGCATCATTTACGTAATTAATCATATATTTTCGATTATAAGGAGTATACATATGATTCAGATATCCGCGGAATCGCTGGAAGTGTAGCATTTTTGGTGATAACAAACAAATGTAGCAAAGTAACATATTCACCAACACATGTTCTACGCCACTACATACTTACATTTAAATGTGTGCTGCGTCGGTTCAGCCATTCTCCGCAAGGGTTTTTGAAATTGGTCCATGCGCAATGCATTGTGGGGATTTGAAAGGCGCGAAGTCTACCCATGTGCAGCCTCGAAATTACCCCAAAACCAAGGACGCGGCCTCGGTTGAATTCCAAGTATGCTGGAGATTGGAACAGTCCTTCTGCGGCACTCAATGACGTAGCATCCTTGAAATATTGGCTTGGAAGCCAGTAGGGCTGCAACAAACGACTAATTGGATAATCGATTAATCGACTATTCGGACTATTACTGCCTTGCACAATTTCTCAAACGCTCTTATTTAGCCATCAACTTTTAGATTTAGCTTGAGGTTGTTTTAGGCATGTGGAAACTAACAATGAAGACAATAAAGATGAATACTTGATTCAAAAATACATATATTATAAATTAACTAAACAAATTGTGAACAAAACTAACATTGCTTTTTATTTAAATTAAATAAATAATATTTCACATCAAAAGAAACAACAGTGTTTTAACAAATGGTATTAAATAATGTGAACTGTAAACAGAATAGCTGAAACTTTAACAAAATAAATAACTCAGTTACCTCTAATGATTAACCCATGTTTGTGTAATGTAGTTAACTCCGTGTGTTGCTGCTAGCATACATAACACCTGACGTGGAAACGTTACTCGTGAATGGGGCTACAGAGCTTCTAGAAAGACAGTCGAACCCGGTGCATTCCTCCGTCTGAATGTGGTGCACTTTTGATAAATGTTTACAAATTGCTCGTGATACCGCCCTTACATGCTAAACTCTTATTGCACTTTTGGTAACGAGCATTGTCCACCTCAAGGCGGGTAACATTTAACCACACCTTGGAGCGCTTCTTTCCGCCATCCCTGCCATGTGTTGCTGCATGTAGCAGCTGCGTGGGTGTAAACTGCCGCGCCCCCTCGCACATAGACGGGGGAGAGAGATCGCGTCTGGAAGGGAAAGATCGAAAATACATCATAGACGCATTTGTTTGTCTTTTTGCATGTTAGAAACAAGTTGGCGACACTAAGACTGCGATATAATGTTTTTGTAGCAATAATACATGACATATATTTTTGAAATGTCTCCAGTACCGATAAAAAGGCCGATAACGTTGGAGCTTAATGGCGCGTAAAACACACGTGATGACGTCACCAACTAATCAACGACTGAATTAGTTGGCAACCAATTTGGTCATCGATTTTAATCGATTAAGCCGATTAGTTGTACTAGAAGCCAGTATCCTCGAGATTGAGAAACGGCCATAGAAAATGCCGACTTCGCTAGAGATTTTTTTCGCTAGCAGCAGTGAAGATAGACCCTTAGAATCTGAAGTCTTGGACTCGTCTGAAGAAGAAGAATACAAAGACAACAACGAGAATCCATTTGGACATGGGTAAGTGTAAATATTACAGTAATAGTGTACTTGCAATGTGTGGGGAATACCGCAAAAATGAACAATAGGTTTATTGAGAGAGAGAGAGAGAGAGAGAGAGAGAGAGAGAGAGAGAGAGAGAGAGAGACCTGTCCAACCAAACTTTATTTTTATGTGTGCATTGTTATTTGTGCTTCAGCAACATTTTACTTGAACTTTATTTCAATGAAATTAGTTGTAATTATAAAATTACATTTTAGGATACACCGAGGCACCGAGGCTCCACCACAGCTATCACCATCAACCCAGCCAGCAAGGAGGTCTTGTGGAGGTCTCGTATATCACTTGTATCCCCCACCTACACAGCAGCCCATGCTTTGGAAGACAGACAAAGACCTTGACACTGTCTTGACATTTATAATGAACAGTTGGTTGAAAGTTCTGATGTTCAATATTGTAAATAGTGAGATTTTCCAGTTTCTTATATTTATATAAATAGTTGGTTGAAAAAAACATATTTAAAATAAATTGTTGGTTGAAAAAAAAAGTTTGAATGCTCAACTTGTATTTGTACACATCACATGAACCTTGGTATGTAATATGAAGTCATTATCTCAGTCCCTGCTGTAGTGAAAGTAGAGTGATAAACACCTATTTTACTCAAAATTCGAATTTAATTTGTTTCATGTTAGACATGAATTATACATTTATATACATTGTAATTCAAATATTTCACTACTTTTGTGATCCTAAGACTTTGTTAACCAAATCTAAAACACCCCAAAAATTTGATGAATCAGTACATTTGTGTTTTCACAAGATGGGATGTCAAATGTTAAGCTTTAGAGCTACTTATCTCATCACACAGTGCTCTAAGGTGAGTAATTTGTAGCAAGACCAGAGATTATCCTGAACATTTTGATATGTAACACATGGGGTGCCATGTATAACAAGTACATTTAAAAGGTGATTTAAGGAAACATCTAAAAATCGAGAAAATACCCTTAGACTCCAGAGGATTAAAGACCGAAGCCTCCACATTGACATGCATTCCGGGGGCCAGAGCGGGCGACGTTGAGGCGCATCTTAAACTGCTGGCTAAGAATAAACGTAAATACAGTAGGATTGTTATTCAAGTCGGTGGTAATGATGTTCGTTTACGCCAATCAGAATGCACCAAACTTAATGTGGCGTCGGTGTGTAGATATGCTAAAACAATGTCGGACACCGTAATCTTCTCTGGTCCCCTCCCCAATCTGATCAATGATGACATGTATAGCCGCATGTCATCATTTCAGCGCTGGTTGTCTTGGTGGTGCCCAGCAAACAATGTGGGCTTCGTAAATAATTGGACAGCCTTCTGGGGAAAACCTGGTCTGATTAACACTAGAACCGCCAGAGATTTTTTTATACCTAAAACCACCACCGGGGTCAAATTGACCCAGCATTAGAATGCATTGATTTTCAAAGTAAAAGTATTGCTTTAAAAAGAAAAATGGTCCTGTGGTATTGGTATTTTGACAAGCAATTTTGTTAAATTGTTTCTTTTATTAACGGTACAACTTAGGGTTTCGTGAGGCTGTTGTTGTTGTTGGGTGAAAAGCAAACAGCTGTTTGCTGCGGAGCGCAGCGCAAGCAGTCTCCCGTGAGTGGGAGCGCGCTCCTTCACTACAGACTGTCGCTATCAATCTATCTCTCTCTCTCTCAATCTATCTCTCAATCTATAAGGAACTGCAGTAGACAAAAGGCGTCGCTATAGCAACACGTCATGTTTGTTTACACGCAAAATCAATAGCGCGAAAAGGGGTGGGGTCAATATGACCCGCTTGGCGGAAATAGGTATAAATGGCAATTATTTTGCCGATTTCTTCAATCTGACTTCATATTGACCATTTTTAACAACATAGGGTGCTACATAACACACTTTCAGGAAAAGTCACGGACTGGGAGACTTTAATATGTTATTGGAAAAAAGTTACATACAATAAAAAACAACTCGGGGTCAAATTGACCCCGTTGGCGGTTCTAGTGTTAAGAAAGACGGCATTCATCCTACTTCGGAAGGTGCAGATCTCATTTCGGCAAACATTGCAGGGCTTTGTGGACTTAATCCATGACAAACTGGAGTTGAGACCAGGGGGGTAAACTACGAAGCAGGATTTTCATTTAGCAAGATAACTTCTGGGATTTCCGGTACTACGAAGCTGGTTCACTTTTTAGCGGGCTAGATCTCCATGGTGACTTTTCCTGGAACCTAGTCTGTGCTCCGAAGCAGGATATGTTCCAGGATAAGAGATCAACACAGTGAAAGCACCACGCCTGCTGACCAATCAGAGCTCAGTGTGCGGAGGAAATACAGTTTAAACTGCCGTTGCAGGAAAGACAGCCGGCCAAAATCACCGACTGTGTGAACGTGAAAATGAATAGAATATCACCTCCCATCTTCAGAGCAATCTGACTATTATAACTATCATTATACTATTATGTTAAGAAAGCTTAATTAAATATCTGCCACAACATAAGTAACCGGATCAAACTAACATTACGTAGCCTACAGTCCACGGCAGTGTGAGTGCATACGTCGATGTGTCCCATTATCATTCATATCACATCATATCACATGCATCATAATGTATCATATATCTCCTTATCTGAGTCAGCTGAGCCGTATCTGGCCGTGCAACACTCACAGTGTCACATACTGTCTGCAGAAGTAATATTTTAAGCAACACATTAAGTTGAGGAAACACTCGAGTCAAATGTAATGAAAGTCAGATGGTGTCTTAGACGGGGCAGTGATATCATAAACCTGTTAATGTACGCATTCAAACACTTGTTCTGTTACCAGCTGTATTCACCTTGCAGGTGCAGCTATGTGGCTTTGATCCTGGATAAAGTGTTTAAGTCATGGATGTTTAAAGTTTAACTTCTTCATATTTGACTAATATTATAGTTGACTTTTCATTCAGGAAGTATGACGCTGCGCTGTCAGTACGCTTCTCCATGTTTGTGATTGGTCGAATGCTCCAGATACCACCCCTTTTATGTGAACGCGCACCTAACTAAATAGGACACGGCTGGCTTGAGCGAACGAGTTGATAGCCAGCGTTGTAGGACAGTTTAGCGAGAGCGGCTTTGTTTTGGATTAAGTCAACCGGATAACTCTAAACATATCCAGGATAAGTTGAACTAGATTCGTAGTATACCCCCCAGGAGGCGGAGTCACAGTCTTACACTCTTCTCTGCGCTCTCTCCTAGGCAGTCATCCATAGGAATCCCAAACCCAATAAAATACCCAACGGTGTGTGTGTCTGCCCAAGGAAAATTTAAAGTAAAACCTAATAGAGGTGTCATACATAATAATCTAATAAAAGTAAATGTAACAACTACTACAGTGCAACAAAACAGGAAGATTAAATGTGGTCTCTTAAACATAAGATCTCTAGCATCTAAAGCAATATTGGTAAATGATTTAATATCAGATTATAATATTGATATATGCTGTCTCACTGAAACTTGGTTGAGACATGAAGAATATGTCAGCATAAATGAGGCCACTCCACCCAGCCATATCAATACTCATATTGCCCGAGGCACGGGCCGAGGAGGTGGAGGTGCAGCAATCTTTGACTCAAGTTTACTTATCAATACTAAACAAAAATTAAATTATACCTCCTTTGAAAGCCTAATTTTCAGTCTTACGCATCCGACCTGGAAAACTTTGCAGCCAATCTTATTTGTTACAGTGTACCGTGCACAAGGTCCTTATTCAGAATTCTTATCAGAATTCTCTGAGTTTTTATCAGCTTTGGTTCTTAAAACAGATAAAGTAATTATCGTAGGTGACTTTAATATTCATGTTGACGATGATAAAAATAGCCTTACTGTTGCATTTAACTCTACATTAGATTCTGTTGGTTTCTGTCAGAGTGTAAATAAACCAACCCACTGCTATAATCACACTCTCCACCTTGTTCTGACTTATGGTATTGAAATTGAGCAACTATTAGTCGAACCGCATAATCCTGCTTTATCCGACCATTTCTTAGTAACTTTTGAAGTACTGTTACTAGACTACAAAGCATTAGCCAAAAGCTCCTGCAGCAGAAACCTATCTGTTAGTGCTATAGCCACATTTAAGGAAGAGATTCCACCAATACTTAACTCGATAGCATGTCTGCATGTAGGGGAGGAAACTTATACAAAATGTACACCACCCCAAATTGATCATGTTGTTGATAGTGCTACAGATGCGCTGCGAATAAAATGAGACTCTGTTGCTCCTTTGAAAAAGAAGAAAATAAAACAACATAGATTAGCTCCATGGCATAATGCCCAAACCCGCAAAATAAAGCAAAAGTCGAGACAACTTGAAAGGATATGGCGTTCCACTAAACTTGAAGAATCTCGTTTAATTTGGCATATTACACTCAATGAATATAAGAAAGCACTGCGTAAAGCGAGAGCAGCCTACTACTCTTCATTAATAGATGAGAATAAGAATAATGCAAGATTTCTTTTCAGCACTGTAGCCAGGCTGACAGAGAGCCACAGCTCCACTGAGCCTTCTATTCCCATAGCACTCAGTAGTAATGATTTTATGTGCTTTTTTAACGATAAAATTGTTACTCTTAGAAACAAAATCAATGACCTCTTGCCTTTGACCAGTATAGTGTTATCAACAGCTCCCGGAAACGTAAGTTCTAATATTACACTAGATAGTAAACTAGAATGCTTTTCAGCCATAAACCTTGAACAATTAAATTCAATGATTCTCTCTTCTAAACCATCAACGTGTATCTTAGACCCGTTCCATTAATTAACACTTCTTTATTAAATATTATGAATATGTCTTTATTATCAGGCTATGTTCCACAATCATTTAAAGTAGCAGTGATAAAACCTCTTCTTAAAAAGCACCACCTCAATCCAGAGGTTTTAGCCAACTATAGACTCTTGGGAGTCCGAAGGGCTGATAATGTATTCCGGCAAATTACTCAGACCTACTAATTGACCTAGCAGAGGTTATTGAGTCCATGTAAGTTTACTGCTTGGCTCAGATCCACCAACGTCAGCAAGATCTCAACTCTATTAACTCCTGAAGAACCAGGTTCAATGAACTGCTGTTTCAATTCAGACAACTCTCTTAAGTCTGTTTAAGCGATCCTGAAGGATTTTGATATCAGTAATGAGGTGTGGCCCTACCTAAGTGTGAGTGTGGCAGGGTGCAATCTTACCTTTGAAACAGGAGAGGAGAGCGCAGATGTCTTTTAAGTTGTCCCAATCCAAAAGGTGGGATCAGTTTATTTGAAGAAAAATTGGTCCACACTTGTACAGGGTTTCTATCTTCTCTCGTTACAACATGACAATAATATAAAACATATCATGCTGTAGTCATTTATGAAAACCTCAATTCACAGTTTTACATTTATTACACTAAATTGTAACTTCAACTGCCCAATTCAGTTGTGATATTAAAATCTCCCGACAGAATTTAGAGGCATCTCCTCATAAAAGCTCGGTGATAAAAACCACATTCAAACTTTCATTCGCCAAATCAATTCACATCAATTCCGCACCTATTCCCGCATGAATTCGGAGAAATTCCTCACAGATGGCAAGGTGCTAAACTTTCAACAAATCAATTAATTCAGCATTCAGCAAATCATTTTGTTTACACATCTAGTCACACATGAATTCAGAGGACCTTCCTCATAGGTGGCAGGGTTATAATCTTTCAACAAAGAAATTCACTCCGCATTCAACAAAGAAATTCGATCAGGTTGGTGGGACAATTACTGTTTATTTTATCATGTTGATTTTTCTAAGTGGATTTCTTAAGAAATACAAAATGAATGACCGCTGATTATGGGCAGTGTTGCAGGAAGAGACAATAGTCCTTCACTTCTGAACCTGATGTAGATGAATAACATTTCCCAGTTCAGTCATTATTTGAAACCACAGTCTTCTCCCAGTTAGAGAATAATGAAATGATGTGAATCATAATGAGAGAACTTAAGCTCTGAGACAGCAGCACCATCATGCTCATGCCTCATTCAGAAATAAAGACACACACAAACACAAATAAACTTGCTGATGAAACTGCTATCAGCGTTTTAACATATCTCTGCAGCTTATCAATAATCAGTTGTAACACAAACAAATGTTATTGCACAGATAGAAGAGGTTGCATCTCTTTTAATTTAAATAAAGAGCAATTAAAAGAATAAAGGAACAACAAGTGATACTCCATGTATCTACCTCTTAACAGATACTAGCTTCATCTTGACTGACTCTAATGAAACCTCTAAAGACTGTATAGTGAGCTTTAAATACAGATTTCAGACACATGAACGATCCTAACTTCTAGTCATCAGAGACAGAGGAGGTGTTACTAAACTCTGACTCACATGTGTATTATCTCAGGAGCAAAGTGAAGAGTTTCATGATGTGATGTTCTCTGCTACGTGATAGGGACTCTAGATGTTGTTGTTCCACTGTTTACATTATTATATTGGGAATATCATTTTACAAACAAAACTTATTCACAAAGTAAAATCCCCTCAGGTGAACAGAATCCCTGGGAAGCAAATAAGAAGTGATTTGAGGAACAGGACTAGTGTCTGTGTTGTGAGTCAGCAGAACAGCTAAGTGATGACACATGTTGGGGAAAGGTTCATTTACTGAAAGCTTTCCAAAATCCAAATATGATCCTTTTAACGGCAAAGTGACTTCAATATGAGGCTGATTGACTTCACTGTGTTCTGCTCACTAGCAGGTATTTGTAGACATTTAGCAGAAACACTCCCTATCAGAGTCTCTCTCTGCTGTTGATATCCTCTGATAACAAACTGTTCAATTCTACTTTCAGTTTCAGGTTTGGACTCTCAGGTGGAGTCTCACGTGGAGTCCAGCTCTTTGGGACTCTGTTCTGTGCAGCAGCAGAGAGAGAGCAGCAGACAGGAGAGAAGACACTGCAGCTGTTATCATCAGTGTGCACATATCCATCATTCCCTCTTTCTGATGAAGAGGGTTATGAAGAATATCAGTGTGGTTTCCTGCTGGATCTGGCCTCCCACCTGAAGGACTATGAGACTGAAACAGGTCTGAGTGTCCTTCCATCGTTACAGTCTGTTCTCCAGTCAGCTCCTGCAGTCTGGTCCATAAACCTCTCAGAGAGAAAGACCTCCATCCTGCTGGAAGTGCTGAGACTCCAACCAGAGAAGAAACAAGTGGAGCTGAGAGGCTGCTCAGAGGAAGAGAGTGAAGTGAGGACTTTGCTGCAGTGTCTGCCTTATATCTCACAGATCAGGTTGGTGGGACCATTACTGTTTATTTGATCATGTTGATTTTTCTAAGTGGATTTCTTAAGAAATACAAAATGAATGACCTCTGATTATGGGCAGTGTTTCAGGAAGAGACAATAGTCCTTCACTTCTGAACCTGATGTAGATGAATAACATTTCCCAGTTCAGTCATTATTTGAAACCACAGTCTTCTCCCAGTTAGAGAATAATGAAATGATGTGAATCATAATGAGAGACCTTAAGCTCTGAGACAGCAGCACCATCATGCTCATGCCTCATTCAGAAATAAAGACACACACAAACATAAATAAACTTGCTGATGAAACTGCTATCAGCGTTTTAACATATCTCTGCAGCTTATCAATCGTCAGTTGTAACACAAACAAATGTTATTGCACAGATAGAAGAGGTTTCATCTCTTTTAATTTAAATAAAGAGCAATTAAAAGAATAAAGGAACAACAAGTGATACTCCATGTATCTACCTCTTAAACAGATACTAGCTTCATCTTGACTGACTCTAATGAAACCTCTAAAGACTGTATAGTGAGCTTTAAATACAGATTTCAGACACATGAACGATCCTAACTTCTAGTCATCAGAGACAGAGGAGGTGTTACTAAACTCTGACTCACATGTGTATTATCTCAGGAGCAAAGTGAAGAGTTTCATGATGTGATGTTCTCTGCTACGTGATAGGGACTCTAGATGTTGTTGTTCCACTGTTTACATTATTATATTGGGAATATCATTTTACAAACAAAACTCATTCACAAAGTAAAATCCCCTCAGGTGAACAGAATCCCTGGGAAGCAAATAAGAAGTGATTTGAGGAACAGGACTAGTGTCTGTGTTGTGAGTCAGCAGAAGAGCTAAGTGATGACACATGTTGGGGAAAGGTTCATTTACTGAAAGCTTTCCAAAATCCAAATATGATCCTTTTAACGGCAAAGTGACTTCAATATGAGGCTGATTGACTTCACTGTGTTCTGCTCACTAGCAGGTATTTGTAGACATTTAGCAGAAACACTCCCTATCAGAGTCTCTCTCTGCTGTTGATATCCTCTGATAACAAACTGTTCAATTCTAGTTTCAGTTTCTGGATTGGAGTCTCAGGTGGACTCTCAGGTGGAGTCTCACGTGGAGTCCAGCTCTTTGGGACTCTGTTCTGTGCAGCAGCAGAGAGAGAGCAGCAGACAGGAGAGAAGACACTGCAGCTGTTATCATCAGTGTGCACATATCCTACATTCCCTCTTACTGACAAACAGGGTGATGAAGAATATCAGTGTGGTTTCCTGCTGGATCTGTACTCCCACCTGAAGGACTATGAGACTGAAACAGGACTGAGTGTCCTTCCATCGTTACAGTCTGTTCTCCAGTCAGCTCCTGCAGTTTGGTTCATAGACCTCTCAGAGAGAAAGAGCTCCATCCTGCTGGAAGTGCTGAGACTCCAACCAGAGAAGAAACAAGTGGAGCTGAGAGGCTGCTCAGAGGAAGAGAGTGAAGTGAGGACTTTGCTGCAGTGTCTGCCTTATATCTCACAGATCAGGTTGGTGGGACCATTACTGTTTATTTGATCATGTTGATTTTTCTAAGTGGATTTCTTAAGAAATACAAAATCAATGACATCTGATTATGGGCAGTGTTTCAGGAAGAGACAATAGTCCTTCTGAACCTGATGTAGATGAATAACATTTCCCAGTTCAGTCATTATTTGAAACCACAGTCTTCTCCCAGTTTGAGAATAATGAAATGATGTAATAATAATAATAATAAATGGGATTCATATAGCGCTTTTCTAGACCCAAAGACGCTTTACATTATGAGTCAGGTCGACAAACAAAACAAGAACAAAAACACAAACAAAAAGAAAACAAAAACAAAAACAGAAAAGCAGTCAGGAGGATGTTGGTTCAGAGGGGGGAGGGGCGGGTTTAAGGATAAGCAGAGTTGAAGAGGTGGGTTTTGAGACCGGACTGGAACAGGGTGAGGGACTCAGACTCACGGAGGTCTTGGGGGAGGGAGTTCCAGAGCTTCGGGGCTGCCACAGAGAAGGCTCTGTCCCCGAAGCTCCGGAGTTTGGCCTTGGGGATTGAGAGCAAACCGGCTGAGGTGGATCTGAGGGACTGGAGTGGTTGGTAGAGGATGAGGAGGACAGTGAGATAGGGGGGGGGCAGATGGTGGAGGGCTTTATAGGTGAGGACCAGGAGTTTGTAGTGAATGCGGTGTGAGACGGGAAGCCAGTGGAGTTCTTTGAGGACCGGGGTGATGTGATGCCATGATTTGGTGTGGGTGAGGAGTCTGGCGGCTGCGTTCTGGACACGCTGGAGTCTGTTGAGGGATGTTGTGCTGATGCCGAAGAGGAGTGAGTTGCAATAGTCAAGGCGGGAGGAGATGAAGGCGTGGATGAGTCGCTCAGCTGCGGGGCGGGTGAGAGAGGGACGGAGTTTGGCGATATTGCGGAGTTGGAAAAATGAGGTTTTTACAACTTGGCGGATGTGGGGGTCGAGGGAGAGGGTGGGGTCGAATATCATGCCAAGGTTGCGTGCCTGGGTGGAGGGGGAAACAGGGGTGCCATCGATGGTGAGTGTCAGGTTGGGGTTTTTGCTGAGGGTGGATTTGGAGCCGATGAGGAGGAGTTCAGTTTTATTGCTGTTGAGTTTGAGGAAGTTGTGTTGCATCCAGGATTTTATTGCAGTCAGACAGGATTCGATGTGTGTGAGAGGGGGGTTGTGGGGGGATTTGGTGCTGAGGTAGATCTGTGTGTCGTCAGCATAGCAGTGAAAGTCCAGGTTGTGATGGCGGATAATCTGACCAAGGGGAAGGATGTAGATGATGAAGAGGAGGGGGCCCGAGTACTGAACCTTGGGGAACACCTTGGGTGACTGAAGTTGTGGTAGAGGAGTGATTGTTGAGGGAGATGAAGTGGGATCTGTCTGAGAGGTAGGACTGGAGCCACCTGAGTGCAGTACCTTCGATACCGATATCCCGGAGTCGGGTAAGCAGGATGGTGTGGCTCACGGTATCGAAGGCTGCACTCAGGTCAAGGAGGATGAGGATGTTGAGGGAACCGGTGTCAGCAGAGGTGAGGAGGGAATTGGGGACTTTGATGAGTGCCGTTTCTGTGCTGTGGTGAGGACGAAAACCAGACTGAAGGGGTTCAAAAAGGTGATTTTTTTGGAGATGGCGGTGGAGTTGTTTGGAGATGATGCATTCTATTGTTTTAGAGAGAAAGGGGAGGTTGGAGATGGGGCGGTAATTACTGAGGGAGGAGGGATCCAGACCGGGTTTCTTGAGGATGGGAGTGACAGCAGCAGTTTTGAAGGCAGAGGGAACGGTTCCTTGGGACAGGGAGGAGTTGAAAAGGTTGACAATGTAGGGGCAAAGGACGGGGAGGCAGGACTTCAGAAGAGGGGTGGGTAGAGGGTCAAGCGAGCAGGTTGTGGGTTTGGAGGAGCTGATCAGTTGGAGTATTTCAGGGGTCGTAACCAGAGTGAACTGGGAGAGAATGCCGTGGGGAGGAGGGCTCGGGAGGTCAAGGGAGATGGAGGGAGGAATTGTGGCGGTGGATGATGGGGGAGATGTTTGTGTGTCAGATGCAGCGGATAGGGAGAGATTAATGGCAGTGATTTTGTCAGAGAAAAGCTGGAGGAATGAACTGCATGTGGAAGTGGAGGAAGAGAGGGTGTCAGCACAGGGTTTGAGGAGCTTGTTGACGGTGGAGAAGAGGGTCCTGGGGTTCCGGGAGGGTTCGATGAAGATGGTGGAGAGGTAAGCAGATTTTGCGGCATTGAGGGCGTCTCTGTAGGTAGTGAGATGGAGTTTGTAGGAATCATGGTGAACTGTGAGGGATGATTTCATGGTTAGGCGTTGAAGCTGGCGGCCGGTTTGCTTCAGTTTACGGAGTGCAGGGGTGAACCAGGGTGAGGAGGTTTTAAAAGTGACATTTTTCCTTTTGAGGGGGGCCAAGCTATTGAGGGAGGCGAGTAGGGTTGAATTAAGGTGGTTGAGTTGATCATCGGGTGAGCTGAGGTTCGAGTCCAGGGGGAGAGTAGAGGATAGCAGGTTGGAGAGGTGCTGGGGATCGACAGAGCGTGAATTACGGAAAGTGATGTTCCTGGATGGGGGGGGGCGGCGGACGGGGGAGGCGGTGGTGAACTGTATGAGTTTGTGGTCAGAGAGGGGAAAGGGGCAGGGGTGGAGGTCGAGTACTGTGAGGTTGGTGGAGCAGACAAGGTCAAGGCTGTGTCCTTTATCGTGGGTGGGGAAGGTGACATGTTGTGTAAATGAGAAATTGTCCAGAAGGGAGGAAAATTGAGAAGCGTGTTTGCAGGTGGTGGAGTCCATGTGGATGTTAAGGTCGCCGAGGAGTAACAGACGTGGGGAGAGGGATGAAGCAATGGTTAGGAGTTCAGTGAGATCAGAGAGGAAGGAGGGGTGTGGTTTAGGGGGGCGGTACATGAGGATAACTGTCAGTGAGGGAGGGGTTTTGAAGGCGAGAAATTCGAAGGATGGACCGAGGGGAGGGTGAGTTCTGTAGTCCGGATGTTCTGGTTGTAGATGACAGCCAGCCCACCACCACGGCGTGAGGGGCGGGGTGAATGATGTGTGATATGATGTGAACCTTAAGCTCTGAGACAGCAGCACCATCATGCTCATGCCTCATTCAGAAATAAAGACACACACAAACACAAATAAACTTGCTGATGAAACTGCTATCAGCGTTTTAACATCTCTCTGCAGCTTATCAAAAATCAGTTGTAACACAAACAAATGTTGTTACACAGATAGAAGAGGTTTCATCTCTTTTGATTTAAATAAAGAGCAATTAAAAGAATAAAGGAACAACAAGTGATACTCCATGTATCTACCTCTTAACAGATACTAGCTTCATCTTGACTGACTCTAATGAAACCTCTAAAGACTGTATAGTGAGCTTTAAATACAGATTTCAGACACATGAACGATCCTAACTTCTAGTCATCAGAGACAGAGGAGGTGTTACTAAACTCTGACTCACATGTGTATTATCTCAGGAGCAAAGTGAAGAGTTTCATGATGTGATGTTCTCTGCTACGTGATAGGGACTCTAGATGTTGTTGTTCCACTGTTTACATTATTATATTGGGAATATCATTTTACAAACAAAACTTATTCACAAAGTAAAATCCCCTCAGGTGAACAGAATCCCTGGGAAGCAAATAAGAAGTGATTTGAGGAACAGGACTAGTGTCTGTGTTGTGAGTCAGCAGAAGAGCTAAGTGATGACACATGTTGAGGAAAGGTTCATTTACTGAAAGCTTTCCAAAATCCAAATATGATCCTTTTAACGGCAAAGTGACTTCAATATGAGGCTGATTGACTTCACTGTGTTCTGCTCACTAGCAGGTATTTGTAGACATTTAGCAGAAACACTCCCTATCAGAGTCTCTCTCTGCTGTTGATATCCTCTGATAACAAACTGTTCAATTCTCCTTCCAGTTCCTGGTTTGGAGTCTCACGTGAACTCAAGTTCTTTGGGACTCTGTTCTGTGCAGCAGCAGAGAGAGAGCAGCAGACAGGAGAGAAGACACTGCAGCTGTTATCATCAGTGTGCACATATCCTACATTCCCTCTTTCTGACATATTTGATGATGATGATGATGATAAAGAACATCAGGGTGATTTCCTGCTGGATCTGTACTCCCACCTGAAGGACTATGAGACTGAAACAGGTCTGAGTGTCCTTCCATCATTACAGTCTGTTCTCCAGTCAGTTCCTGCTGTCTGGATCATAGACCTCTCAGAGAGAAAGAGCTCCATCCTGCTGGAAGTGCTGAGACTCCAACCAGAGAAGAAACAAGTGGAGCTGAGAGGCTGCTCAGAGGAAGAGAGTGAAGTGAGGACTTTGCTGCAGTGTCTGCCTTATATCTCACAGATCAGGTTGGTGGGACCATTACTGTTTATTTTATGATATTGATTTTTCTAAGTGGATTTCTTAAGAAATACAAAATTAATGCTGTGAAGCCCCTGTGGGGTCATCAGTAGAGAGAGTGTGGCTGTTCCGTCTGTGCTGCATTGGCTCCAGTGATTACCTTGATTGCAGTAACTCAGGGCACCTAGGTCTGGTGTCCTGCAGCTATTTACTGTAGAGCCTCTCTGCTGCTCCTCTCTGTGCTCTCTCTGCTTTCTCCTGCAGGGACCCGGCTCTGATGAGTATACACAGTATTTAATTTGACTTGTTTGTGCAAATAAACACTTTTTTCTACCCGTTGACATGTTGTGTCTCATTTTTGTTGTGGCCTTCTGAGCCGGGTCATAACAAATGGGGCTCGTCCTACGGGTTATTTTTTGAAAGTTTGTGTAGTGCTCAGAGCACATGGGGTCATTTGAGCAGCTAATTAGTTGATGTGGTCCAGCTGTGTGCTGGCTCGGCGCTGCTATTTGGGGGACACATCATGTTTTTTGGGTTTCAGGAACCTTTAGTGTCGTCAGGTTTTGTGTGCCAATCAGAAGGTGAGATGTTGCTGTTTGTTACGCTTTTGTAAAGAGTTTTCCCCGCTAGGCTTAAGTGGCGTTTCCCCTTGGGTTGCGTCTGTTTTTTTTTTTTCATAGTGTTGTGGCAACGTGGTTAGTGAAAACAGCTGTCTCGGGAGCAAATCCGCGTGATTTCTTGGTGTTACCTGCGTGCAGGTCGCTCCATAACTCCGCCGGGTTCCAGTGTGTAATTACCCGCCGCAAGCCACATGAAGACTAGGTGAGATTAATAAGATTTTGGTTAGGCAGTTAGGGGGAAAATTCTCTGTTGGGTTTTGTCTTTTGCCCATGTGTGTTGACAGTTTAATACTTGGCTTTCTGATTGGGTATAGGTCATTTATTATATCTTCTTTGTCGGCGTTTGTGGACGCACCCTCAGTGTCTTTCTTAGATGATTGCCAGAAGGCGCAGTTGGTCGAAATAGCAGAGCATTATGAAATTGCTGTAGTGGTGAGCAAGCGGAAACATGAGATTAAAGCTGTCATCGTGTCATCTTTGTTTGATCAGGGGGTGTTGCAGAAAAGTGAGTCTGGTGCAGCAGGGGTCGTGCCGGTAGTGGTTCAGACAGCTGGTTTGACGTTCGAGCAGCAAAAGGAGCTTTTGGCCATGCAGTTTAATCAGGAGAGGTTGCAGTTGGAGTTGAGGTTGGAGCAGGAGAAGTTGCAGTTGGAGAAGTTGAGGTTAGAGCAGCAGGAGGTAGAGAAGCGTTTAGAGGTGGAGAAAGTGCTGGAGGTGGAAAAGATTAACTGTGAGGTGGAATATGCTATATTACAGCTGATTGGGGAGGGCAAGCTTGCTCCGGTGGAGGATGGTTCTGATAGGTCGGCATCAAGTAATGGCGATATTATTTCTTACTTGCGGTTAGTGCCAAAGTTTAATGAGCGTGACCCTGACATTTTTTTTACTCTGTTTGAACGCATAGCAGAGGCAAGAAACTGATCAGATCTGGACAGAGTGCTGTTACTTCAGTGTGTACTTGTTACAGATATGGGCATCTGTTAATGCCTGTTATATAATGACGCCTGTTGGCGCTTTAGTAAACTGTATGCTGACACAGGCTTACACTGTGATGTCCTATATCCGCAAGCGCGGGAATATAAATGTGATGGAGTTGTGAGTTACGGAATAAAGCTGCAGACTGAAACATGGTGTCAGAAGCGCTCTTCTTGGACTAAAAGCTCAAGAAAACTCACGTCATGACGACAAACAGTATTCCGGCACCCGAGGGCATGCATATGTCTGCTGATATAGCCAAAAACTGGGAGGTTTTTAGAGCAGAATTTGAGGACTTTTTGCTCGCTACAGGTCTAACCGAAAAGACGAATGCGGTGCAGGCAGCCACACTGAGACGGCTTATGGGGAACGAGTGCCGGCATATATATATGCACAACGTCACGCTGACCGAGGAACAAAAGAAAGACCCCAAAACAATTTTGGATGCGTTGGGGGATTATTTCAAGCCGGCAAAAAATGTGATTTATGAGAGATACACGTTCGGATGCTGCAAACAAGGACCGGACGAGCCGATCGATAGCTTTATAACAAAGCTGAGGGAAAAAGCATCATCATGTGAGTACCGTGACCTGAAAGATGAACTGATTAGGGACAGGCTGGTACTCGGTATTGCCAGCAAGAGCACCAGACGGAGAACGGGACCTAACGCTGCCAACAGCTGTGGAGATTTGCCGCCTTGCAGAATTGACGGAGTCACGCATGAGGCTTATTGAGAGCCCGCAGGCACAGGCGGACAGTATTAATGCTATGGTGGACAGGCAAGGCGGACGACGCAAAATACAGTGGAAAACAGCGGAAAGAAACACAGCAGCTGAGAGAGAGCAGCAGTGGACCTGCAAATACTGTGGAAATGGACACAAACGGTTCAGAGAGCAGTGCCCAGCCTATGGTAAGACCTGCCGAGCATGTGGCGTTTCAAATCACTTTGCAAAAGTATGTCAGGCCAGCAGCAGAGCAGAGAAAACAAGAAAAGTTAATGTTTTTGACGATGTCCAGCAAACTGAAGGGGACTCAGATACAAGTGAAAACCTATACAATGTCACTGAATATGTGGGGAATGTGAAAGCACCTGGACGCAAATGGTTTGTGCACCTACACCTGAATAAGACAAGACAGCTATGCCAGCTAGATACAGGGGCCACTTGCAATGTTATGGGCCGCCAGTTTAAAGAGAAACTGTCACCAAAGACAGCCTTACAGCCGACCAGAACAAGGCTAAAGCTGTACTCTGACACATACATGCCATCCCTGGGAAAATTTCACACTGACTGTGTGGTCAGGGGGAAAATACACAGACTTGTGTTTGAGATAGTGAACACCAAACAAAAGCCCCTGCGAGGTGGTCCTGCATGCACTGATCTGGGACTTGTGAAATTCACTATTCCAAGAGAACTACTGCCAGCAAAGGTGAACACTATTGATGCAAGCCAGTCTATGCCACTCACAAAAGAAATGCTACTGAGAGAGACTTTCATGATGTTTTCCATGACCCGATCGAGTCAGTCCCAGGTAATATTCATTTCGATCTGAACCCTGAAGTGACACCAGTCCAGTGCTCACCACTAAATGTCCCTGTAGCGCTAAAAGCCCGGGTTAAGGAAGAGCTGGACACACATGTGAAAGCAGGCAATCTTACGCCAGTGACAGAGCCAACAGCGTGGATAAGCAACATGGTGACAGTAGCTAAACCGGACAAGATAAGAATCTGCATTGACCCAAAGCCTCTCAATCAGGCACTTCTCAGGTCCCATTTACACATGCAGATTCACCCACCCACCCCTCGGCTTTTTTTTTGTTTGTTTATTCCTTTCTCCACGGATGGATGGGGAAAAACCGGTAATGATCCTTCCGCAGGTTCACCTACGGAAACCTTGTTACGACTTTTACTTCCTCTAGATAGTCAAGTTTGATCGTCTTCTCGGCACTCCGCCAGGACCGTGACCGATCCCGGCGGGGCCGATCCGAGGACCGCTACGGGCCTCAACCAGAGTTTCCTCTGGCTTCGCCCTGCCCAGGCATAGTTCACCATCTTTCGGGTCCTATCGCACGCGCTCATGCTCCACCTCCCCGACAGTGCGGGCGAGACTTGTACAAACTGCCCAAGGCTCGTGTCTTCACACTGGTTGATGCTCATGAGGCCTTTCTCCAGTGCAAGCTTGATGAGGAAAGCAGCCGCTTGACAACATTCTGGACCCCATGGGGTCGGATGAGATGGCTCAAACTTCCGTTTGGAGTCTCAGTGGCGCCAGAGATCTATCAGCGCAAGCAACATGAGCTGCTATCAGGCCTGGCTGGCATCGAGCCTATTGCGGATGACATCCTGTTGGTCGGGTGTGGCAATACGGACGCAGAGGCTGAAGAGGACCACAACACCAACTTAAGAGCTCTCATGCAACGGTGCAGGGCTGTGAAGCTCAGATTGAGTGAACGCAAGCTGCAGTTCAAGCTCAAAGCTGTACATTTCCACGGCCATGTACTGTCTACAGAAGGACTGAAAATCGACCCAGAGAAAACTCAAGCAGTGTTGGACATGCCGACGCCCACGGATGCTAAGGCAGTGCAACGCATGATCGGGTTTGTGACATATCTGGCTAAGTTCCTGCCAAGGCTATCGGAGATCTGTGAGCCTCTTCGCAGACTCCTGGATAAGGACAGGGCATGGCACTGGCTGCCAAAATACGATGATGCAATACGCGAGATAAAGCGGATGGTCACCAACACGCCGGTTCTCAAATATTAGGACATCACAAAGCCTGTAACGATCCAGAGTGATGCCAGCATGAATGGACTGGGGTGCTGCTTGCTGCAAAAGGGGCAGCCCATAGCCTTTGCCTCACGCGCACTGACACAGACTGAGCAAAACTACGCTCAAATAGAGAAAGAGTGCTTAAGCATAGTTTTTGCATGCCAGAGATTTCACCAGTACCTATACGGCAGGGACACAATCACTGCAGAAACAGACCACAAACCACTGATCACCATCTTTATGAAGCCCCTCATGAGTGCGCCTAAACGCCTTCAGGGCATGTTACTGCAGCTCCAGGGGTACAATCTGGATATTGTTTACAAACCAGGCACGGAGATGTATGTCAGTGACACTCTAAGCAGGGCCACTCCACCGTGTCGTGGTTCCGACATCCCCTATGTACGACAGGCGGTGTGTTCCACGGACAGCTTTCTGGCGGAGGACTCAGAGCTGGATCAGGCACAGCATCTGGATGTTACTGACTTCAGGTTTCGCCAAATTGCCCAGCACACAGAGATGGACGATGTATTACAAGCTTTGACATCAGTAATCCTCAGGGGATGGCCTGATTTCAAAGAGGACACCCCCCTCTTGGTCCGAGAATACTGGCCCTTCAGGGATGAGCTCAACGTGCAAAACAGTGTGCTATACAGAGGGCAGTGCGTTGTTATCCCTAAGGCCTTGAGGGCAGAGTTGTTAAGACGCATACACACCAGCCGGATCGGGGGGGAGGCATGTAACAGGCGCGCCAGGGATACGCTGTTCTGGCCAAACATGAGAGCAGAGATAAAAGACTATGTGTTGAACTGCTCTGCATGCAATGAAGATGCACGAGCCCAGCAGAAGGAATCATTGATGTCGCATGATATCCCAACACGTCCATGGCAAACAGTGGGACTTACCAGAACTGAATGTTGGGGAACACATAAGGATGAAGCCTCTTCCAGGAGATCGCACAGGCCGTTGGCAACTGGGTCAATGCCTCCAGAAAGTTGCTCCTCGCTCATTCGTAGTGGAGGTGGACGGTACGCTCTACAGGAGAAACCGGGTGGATCTGCGGGTTGCGGAGCGCTCAGCTCAGATGTGACAGCTGGTAGGGCCGGAGCAGAGCAGCCACAGGGACCGGGGAAATGTCAACGCAGAGAGGGCTGCAGGTGGAGCCAGAACCGACCCGGTCCAGGATGACACAGGTTTGGGGGAGCCTCCTCACTCTCCAGGGGTCCCGGCGCAAGGGCTGGGTTTGACACCAGGGAAGCCAGTGAGTACAGAGAGCCAAGCTGTATACTCGCGGTGTGGTCGCCTGTTACGACCGCCGCAGAGACTGAACCTGTGATACAACTGGGAATATTGTCACTAAGTCTGTTGGACTGTTAAGAAAAAGAAAAGAAAAAAATAATTGTTGGATATTATTGTTGGATTTGACTATAGTTTTGTATCGGTACATGCATGGTTAAACAGTATTGTAATCGTTTTCATGTCTTGGAGGTTGACAATGTTAAAGTGTTAGCTTTACACAATGTAGCACTTACCTGCACTTTAAAGTGACATGCTGATGTTGTTTACAGCTGAAGGAAAGGAGATGTTACAGATATGGGCATCTGTTAATGCCTGTTATATAGTGACGCCTGTTGGCGCTTTAGTAAACTGCATGCTGACACAGGCTTACACTGTGATGTACTATATCCGCAAGCGCAGGAATATACATGTGATGGAGTTGTGAGTTACGGAATAAAGCTGCAGACTGAAACAGTACTCACTGGGCGAGCACAGGAGGCCTATTCAGCTGTTTGTGGCGAAAATGCTTTGGACTATGCTAGAGTAAAGTCAGCAGTGTTAAAATCATACGAACTGGTTCCTGAAGCGTATCGTCAGAAGTTCAGAAGTTGGGTCAAGGGGGATAAACAGACACATGTGGAGTTTATCCGTGATTTGACTTCTCATTTTCAGCGGTGGTGCGCGGCAGCAAAGGTTGCCAGTTTTAACGGTCTTTGTGAACTCATTGTATTGGAACAATTTAAAGATGTTATCCCTCAGCGTGTGGCCACTTATGTAAATGAGCAGAAACCTTCCACCGCGCTTAGAGCTGCTGAACTAGCGGACGATTTTGTGTTGACACATAAGGGCAGTTTTACAGAGAAGTGGTCTAGGGGTGATTGGAGACGTGGAGAAGATGGTGGCTATTCCCGCGGTGGTGCAAAGTTTTCACCAGGCTCCGTAATGTAATGTTTGTGCAGACTTGGATGTGGGTTCTGTTTTTGAGCCGTTCATAACGGAAACCGTTGTATCAATGGTCGGTAGTAACAAGTATATTCCGATTAAGGTGTTGCGTGACACAGTAGCTAGATACTCGTTTATTGTTTAGTCAGTGTTGCCTTTTTCGTCAGAGACAGAGACAGGGAATTTTGTGCTGATGAGTGGCATGGAGATGGGTTTGATTCCTGTGCGACGTCATACAGTAGTGCTGGATTGTGAGCTGGTACGGGAAGTTGTGTCTATCGGTGTGCGTCCCGCGTTGCCACTTGATGGTGTACAGATGATTTTGGGCAACGATCTTGCTGGTAGTGCTGTGTGGGCGGGTGTGCCACCGCCTGTGGTGGTGTCCAGGCCGTTGGCATCTGTAGAGCCAGATGAGAGCGGTTTGCAATTTCCAAGTGTGTTTCCAGTTTATACTGTCACGCGTGTGCAGGGCTGTAGGATGTTTACTGACCTACCTGTTTCGGAGTCTGGAAAAAGTGGTCCAGCACGGTCCTTTGACTTTGAGATCGAGACAAATAAGAAGGAGAAGAAAGAGAGGAAACCCCGCAAAAGCGAAGAAGAGGAGGCCGAAGAAGAGGAGGCCGAAGGAGGTCGATTCGCCCAAGAGGCCGATGAGCGCCTACATGCTGTGGCTCAACGCCAGCCAACCCAAAGAGGAGTGGGACATAAAGGCAGTGGAGGCGAAAAAGCAGTACGAAATCGCAAGGCAAGAGTTAAAAGACAGCGGTGGAGGAGGAGCGTCCTCCAGTCCTAAGAAGGAAAGAACAAAAAGCTGGAGTTAAGAAGGAGGATATTGGGTTGTCGTGGATCCCTTTGGGGCCCCGTCTTAAGGGGGGGGGGCTGTGATGCCCCTGTGGGGTCATCAGTAGAGAGAGTGTGGCTGTTCCGTCTGTGCTGCATTGGCTCCAGTGATTACCTTGATTGCAGTAACTCAGGAAACCTGGGTCTGGTGTCCTGCAGCTATTTACTGTAGAGCCTCTCTGTGCTCTCTCTGCTTTCTCCTGCAGGGACCCGGCTCTGATGAGTACAGGACTGTCTCAGAAAATTAGAATATTGTGATAAAGTTCTTTATTTTCTGTAATGCAATTAAAAAAACAAAAATGTCATACATTCTGGATTCATTACAAATCAACTGAAATATTGCAAGCCTTTTATTATTTTAATATTGCTGATTATGGCATACAGCTTAAGAAAACTCAAAAATCCTATCTCAAAAAATTAGAATAGTTCCTCAGACCAAGTAAAAAAAAAAGATTTATAACAGCAAAACACAATCAAACATTTGAAAATGTCCATTAATGCACTCAGTACTTGGTTGGGAATCCTTTTGCACGGATTACTGCATCAATGCGGCGTGGCATGGAGGCAATCAGCCTGTGGCATTGCTGAGGTGTTATGGATGCCCAGGATGCTTCAATAGCGGCCTTTAGCTCATTAGCATTGTTGGGTCTGGTGTCTTTCAGCTTCTTCTTCACAATACCCCACATATTCTCTATGGGGTTCAGGTCAGGGGAATTTGCAGGCCAATCGAGGACAGTAATGCCATGGTCAGTACACCAGTTACTGGTGGTTTTGGCACTGTGGGCAGGTGCCAGATCATGCTGGAAAATGAATTCCTCATCTCCATAGAGCTTTTCAGCAGACGGAAGCATGTAGTGCTCTAAAATCTCTTGGTACACAGCTGCATTTACTCTGGGCTTGATGAAACACAGTGGACCAACACCAGCAGCTGACATGGCTCCCCAAACCATCGCTGACTGTGGGAACTTCACACTGGATTTCAAGCAACTTGGATTTTGCTCCTCTCCAGCCTTTCTCCAGACTCTGGCGCCTTGACTTCCAAATGAAATACAAAACTTGCTTTCGTCTGAAAAGAGGACTTTGGACCACTGTGCAACTGTCCAGTGCTTCTTTTCCTTAGCCCAAGTCAGACGCCTCTTCCGTTGTCTTGAGTTCAGAAGTGGCTTGACCATGGGAATACGGCTATTGTAGCCCATTTCCCGGACACGTCTGTGAACAGTGACTTTTGATACCTGGACTCCAGCTTCAGTCCACTGTCTTTGAAGCTCCCCCAAATTCTGGAAGCGACTCTTCGTCACAATGCTGTTAAGGCTGCGGTCATCTCTCTTGGTTGTGCAGCGTTTCCTGCCACATTTCCCCCTTCCAACAGACTTTTTGTGGATGTGCTTTGAAACTGCACTCTGTGAACAGCTTGCTCTTTGAGAAATTTCTTTTTGTGTCTTACCCTCCTGATGGAGGGTGTCAATGACGGTCCTCTGGACAGCAGTCAGATCAGCAGTCTTCCCCATACTTGTGATTTAGTTTACTGAACCAAGCTGAGTGTTTTTCAAGGCTCAGGAAACCCTTGCAGGTGTTTCGAGTTAATTAGACGATTCAAGTGATTCGTTGAACACCCTACTAGTATACTTTTTCATGATATTCTAATATTTAGAGATAGGATATTTGAGTTTTCTTAAGCTGTATGCCATAATCAGCAATATTAAAATAATAAAAGGCTTGCAATATTTCAGTTGATTTGTAATGAATCCAGAATGTATGACATTTTTGTTTTTTTAATTGCATTACAGAAAATAAAGAACTTTATCACAATATTCTAATTTTCTGAGACAGTCCTGTATACACAGTATTTAATTTGACTTGTTTGTGCAAATAAACACCTTTTTCTACCCGTTGACATGTTGTGTCTCATTCTTGTTGTGGCCTTCTGAGCCGGGTCATAATAAATTAAATCTGATTATGGGCAGTGTTTCAGGAAGAGACAATAGTCCTTCACTTCTGAACCTGATGTAGATGAATAACATTTCCCAGTTCAGTCATTATTTGAAACCACAGTCTTCTCCCAGTTAGAGAATAATGAAATGATGTGAATCATAATGAGAGACCTTAAGCTCTGAGACAGCAGCACCATCATGCTCATGCCTCATTCAGAAATAAAGACACACACAAACATAAATAAACTTGCTGATGAAACTGCCATCAGTGTTTTAACATCTCTCTGCAGCTTATCAAAAATCAGTTGTAACAAAAACATTCCATTCCATGACATAACATTTAGCTGACGCTTTTATCCAAAGCGACTTACAATAAGTGCATTCGACCAGGAAGATACAACCTTGAAGAAAACAGAATCATATAAGTCCATCAGGTTTCATAGAGCCAAACATTTCAAGTGCTCCTCAACTGGCTTTGGATCAGCCAGCCCTTTATTAGTATATAAGTGCTTTGTTAGTAATTCAATCTCTCGAAGTGGAGTCTAAAGAGATGAGTTTTCAGTCTGAAGAAGATGTGTAAGCTTTCTGCTGTCCTGATTTCAATGGGGAGCTCATTCCACCATTTTGGAGCCAGGATAGCAAACCCACGTGTTTCTGCTGATGGGAACTTGGGTCCCCCTCGCAGTGCGGGTGCAGCGAGCTGTTTGGCCGATGCAAACAAATGTTATTGCACAGATAGAAGAGGTTTCATCTCTTTTAATTTAAATAAAGAGCAATTAAAAGAATAAAGGAACAACAAGTGATACTCCATGTATCTACCTCTTAACAGATACTAGCTTCATCTTGACTGACTCTAATGAAACCTCTAAAGACTGTATAGTGAGCTTTAAATACAGATTTCAGACACATGAACGATCCTAACTTCTAGTCATCAGAGACAGAGGAGGTGTTACTAAACTCTGACTCACATGTGTATTATCTCAGGAGCAAAGTGAAGAGTTTCATGATGTGATGTTCTCTGCTACGTGATAGGGACTCTAGATGTTGTTGTTCCACTGTTTACATTATTATATTGGGAATATCATTTTACAAACAAAACTCATTCACAAAGTAAAATCCCCTCAGGTGAACAGAATCCCTGGGAAGCAAATAAGAAGTGATTTGAGGAACAGGACTAGTGTCTGTGTTGTGAGTCAGCAGAAGAGCTAAGTGATGACACATGTTGGGGAAAGGTTCATTTACTGAAAGCTTTCCAAAATCCAAATATGATCCTTTTAACGGCAAAGTGACTTCAATATGAGGCTGATTGACTTCACTGTGTTCTGCTCACTAGCAGGTATTTGTAGACATTTAGCAGAAACACTCCCTATCAGAGTCTCTCTCTGCTGTTGATATCCTCTGATAACAAACTGTTCAATTCTAGTTCCAGTTTCTGGATTGGAGACTCAGATGAAGTCCATTTCTTTGGGACTCTGTTCTGTGCAGCAGCAGAGAGAGAGCAGCAGACAGGAGAGAAGACACTGCAGCTGTTATCATCAGTGTGCACATATCCTACATTCCCTCTTCCTGACATATCTGATTTTATGGATGAAGAATATCAGGGTGATTTCCTGCTGGATCTGGCCTCCCACCTGAAGGACTATGAGACTGAAACAGGTCTGAGTGTCCTTCCATCGTTACAGTCTGTTCTCCAGTCAGCTCCTGCAGTCTGGTCCATAAACCTCTCAAAGAGAAAGAGCTCCATCCTGCTGGAAGTGCTGAGACTCCAACCAGAGAAGAAACAAGTGAAGCTGAGAGGCTGCTCAGAGGAAGAGAGTGAAGTGAGGACTTTGCTGCAGTGTCTGCCTTATATCTCACAGATCAGGTTGGTGGGACCATTACTGTTTATTTGATCATGTTGATTTTTCTAAGTGGATTTCTTAAGAAATACAAAATGAATGACCTCTGATTATGGGCAGTGTTTCAGGAAGAGACAATAGTCCTTCACTTCTGAACCTGATGTAGATGAATAACATTTCCCAGTTCAGTCATTATTTGAAACCACAGTCTTCTCCCAGTTAGAGAATAATGAAATGATGTGAATCATAATGAGAGAACTTAAGCTCTGAGACAGCAGCACCATCATGCTCATGCCTCATTCAGAAATAAAGACACACACAAACACAAATAAACTTGCTGATGAAACTGCTATCAGCGTTTTAACATCTCTCTGCAGCTTATCAATAATCAGTTATAACACAAACAAATGTTATTGCACAGATAGAAGAGGTTTCATCTCTTTTAATTTAAATAAAGAGCAATTTAAAGAATAAAGGAACAACAAGTGATACTCCATGTATCTACCTCTTAACAGATACTAGCTTCATCTTGACTGACTCTAATGAAACCTCTAAAGACTGTATAGTGAGCTTTAAATACAGATTTCAGACACATGAACGATCCTAACTTCTAGTCATCAGAGACAGAGGAGGTGTTACTAAACTCTGACTCACATGTGTATTATCTCAGGAGCAAAGTGAAGAGTTTCATGATGTGATGTTCTCTGCTACGTGATAGGGACTCTAGATGTTGTTGTTCCACTGTTTACATTATTATATTGGGAATATCATTTTACAAACAAAACTCATTCACAAAGTAAAATCCCCTCAGGTGAACAGAATCTCTGGGAAGCAAATAAGAAGTGATTTGAGGAACAGGACTAGTGTCTGTGTTGTGAGTCAGCAGAACAGCTAAGTGATGACACATGTTGGGGAAAGGTTCATTTACTGAAAGCTTTCCAAAATCCAAATATGATCCTTTTAACGGCAAAGTGACTTCAATATGAGGCTGATTGACTTCACTGTGTTCTGCTCACTAGCAGGTATTTGTAGACATTTAGCAGAAACACTCCCTATCAGAGTCTCTCTCTGCTGTTGATATCCTCTGATAACAAACTGTTCAATTCTCCTTCCAGTTCCTGGATTGGACTCTCACGTGGAGTCCAGTTCTTTGGGACTCTGTTCTGTGCAGCAGCAGAGAGAGAGCAGCAGACAGGAGAGAAGACACTGCAGCTGTTATCATCAGTGTGCACATATCCATCATTCCCTCTTCCTTACAAATCTGATCCTGAGGATGAAGAATCTCAGTGTGATTTCCTGCTGGATCTGGCCTCCCACCTGAAGGACTATGAGACTAAAACAGGTCTGAGTGTCCTTCCATCGTTACAGTCTGTTCTCCAGTCAGCTCCTGCAGTCTGGTTCATAGACCTCTCAGAGAGAAAGAGCTCCATCCTGCTGGAAGTGCTGAGACTCCAACCAGAGAAGAAACAAGTGAAGCTGAGAGGCTGCTCAGAGGAAGAGAGTGAAGTGAGGACTTTGCTGCAGTGTCTGCCTCATATCTCACAGATCAGGTCAGTCAGACTCTATATTTATAATATGAAATGGATTCCTCAGAAAGGTTTGTTAAAAAGATCAACAGCACATTGGAAGCAGTTAATTAACTGAAATGTATAAATGAGTATTCTGTAGATAAATGAAATGTTTCAGTTTAGTAATGAATTAGCACAACAGACAGAGCAATGCTTTATCACATGGAATACCACACATGCACTTAGACTATTTCATCCTATTTCTTTTCTTTGAATGTCATTCTTGATTAAAGACCTTGCAGATAAGATGGTTTTCAGTGCAGCATTTATTGTACTCGAGCTTTGCCTTCTCACGGTTCATCCATGTTGTTGTGTTTCAGCTGTGGTCCAGAGTTCTTCCAGAGCGTGTGTACGCTCCTCTCTGTCAGACCCAGAGAGGAGGCTGAGAGGTTGGCCTCTCTGCTGCAGCTCTCAGGGTTCACCCTGCAGCTATCAGGAGAGTTACCCAGGACAACCTGCCTGTCTGTGGGCAGAGTTCTCCAGCTGTGTGGCTCTAAAGTGGATCTCATCCTCAAACCCAGAAAGATGTCTGTCAAGGGAGCCTTGGCTCTCTTCAGACGAACAACACAACTACACAGTCTCAAGTGCGCATTTAAACAGTTACTCTTTTATTGTTATCATGCCATTTCTTTGAATGTTCAGTCGGGGGTTAAAGGTAAATGATGGTACTATTCTCTTTCTTTGTTTCCAGGCTTTCTAACGACATGGCCTTGCTGCTGGGTGGCTGGGTGAGGAGATGGGGAGTGGGCTGTCAGGTGACTGTTGAAGAGCTTTCTCTCTCCCCTCCGACCGCCCAACCATCACACAGAGTGTTGTTGAAGGTTGTCAGTAGCTTGGCTTCCCTGCTGAGATACTGGGCAGTGAGACAGTTAGACCTGACTGAGGTCTGTGTTCCTGCTCTGGGTCTCACGCCACTGCTGCTCCATGACGGCCCTCTCAAAATCAAGTAACAGTCTCTCTGGAGCCTCAAACACTCACAATAATTCATGCAGATGATATCAATGTTCACATATATTCATACACTGTTTCCTGCAGACTGAGTGAGAAGAATGTCCAGCAGCTACTCTCCCTGCTCCATGAACTCCAGGACCAGGACTTCACCTGGTCCTTCTTGAGTAAGTTAGGAGGAGACCTGACCTCCTTCTCTCTGAACTGGGAGCTTCTCCATCTTCTACTGCAGCATCCATCAGCTCAGACCCTCACTGTGAACATGAGGAAGAACCTCTTCTTACAGGAGAACGTCACACGTCTGCTTCCCTACCTGGACAGGATTGTGTTTAAAAGGTCATTAGAGTCGTTTATCCTGTTTTAGCATTTCAATATATTTTGTTACTTCTTTCACTAAAGTGTGTTCATTCACACTCTTTCAGGCCCTGTCCCAGCTTTGTGTTGACTGCTATCAGGGAGATGTACAAAGCTCGAGCCAGTCCCATTATACCCAGTTTACTGAGGTCCTTGGATCATGTGATCAGCCTGACCTGCAGAGAGATGTCCCCTATGGACTGTGATGCCCTGCTCTACACCCTCGCACACAGTGATGGCGTCAAGCTGAACCTCCTGTGGACCTCCATACCAGCATGGAAAACACAGTCCATCCTCTTGAACCTGGACAAAGTTTCTCAGCTCAGGTCGGTCAAATATAGTTCTAAAGGTGTATTGATCTCGGCCCAGCTGTACTTTACCATCCGTCAAACACCAAGATCAGTGAATGGAAACAGCAGGTGGAACACTTTCAGCGTCCATCAAAGCCAAACCAACAGCAATAAAAACAAGCATACATGTTCTCTTCTTAGCTGGACGTGTGTTTCCAACCTTTCTGATCTATTATTAATGTGATATGCACTATGTTCTTATTACTGAGAGAAATGAAGGACACAATAAGACCCCGGTTGATGAGAAACATTATAATATAAAAACGTTGTTTCATTGAATGAAGCTTTATGGATAAGTGGTTTGTTTAACTGTTAATTAATGTTCTCCCAGTGTTGACAGGAACCTGCTGCTGAGGATGGTCCACGGCTGCGCTGCCTCTGATGCCCAGCAGGGGGCCACAGAGTCTCTGCTCAGGACTGTGCAGCACAGGCTGGACCTGTCCTGCTCCTCCTGTGTGGAGCTGCTAGAGGAAGGTCAGAGGGACACTCTCCGTCTGACGGCTGAAGACTGCAGGGCCGTCTCCAGCATCCTGAGACGCAGCAGACGGGACACACAGCTCATCCTGCAGGACTGTGAGGTTCAGGACAGCGGAGTAGACCTGCTGTTTCCTGTCTTACACAAAGTCAAACTCAGGTAGACCACTAAACCAGAGAAGAAGCTGTTCTTATACATCTTTCTGCATCACATCAGTTTGCTCTGCTTCTCCTGTTCAGAGCCAGTAAAGCTGTCCTCCTCCAGCTGGTGTCCCTGGTTCCTGTGAACAGTGAGAGGGACACAGTGGGACGGGCAGTGTCCCTCTGCAGAGCCCTGGAGGGAGAGCTGGACCTCAGTCACAGCTCACTGGATCAGAGGGCCTGTGCAGCCTTGGCCCTGATGCTGGACTTCTCTGAAGAGCTGACAGAGCTGGACCTCAGTCACTGTCAGCTCACTGACCAGCTGCTGCTCACACTCAGCGCGCAGCTGCACAAAGTACAACTCCTCGAGTGAGTGGCAAAGGTGTTCATGTGGAAAATAGGTTTTAGAGGAAGTACTCTTTAGTTTGGGAATCTCTCTGTGTCTGATCATCTGATCCAGGGCTTTGTTGACTGAAGCCTGTTGTACAGAATCAGTCTGAAGATACGCTATGATCAGAACTCAGGCAGTCATACGGCAGTGTCAGAAAAGTGACATAACTAATGGAGACAAGTGAACATAACGTTTGTTTGGACTGTACCTATACTGCCCAGCAATGTATCGCATTACTAAAAGTTCCTGTGTTTGTGTTACAGTCTGAGCAACAACAACATCACTGATGCTTCGACTGACCTCTTACTCCAACTGGTCTCCATCAACCCCTCCATTCACACTGTGCGGTGAGAAAACCATAGTTACTGCACCATTTGTACTCATAGGCTGACAGAGGAATCATTCATCATTATAAAACTGCTCTTCAACGTATTGTTCTGTCTGACTGATGTCTGTGTCTCTGCTTTTGGATTTCTCTAGACTGTTCGGGAACAAAATTGTGAACAGGACATCCTTTGAGAAAGACAAGAAGTTTGAAATATGGTGACCCTCCGTCAGTGTGGGTGGAATCTGCCAATCAAGGAATAACTGATCTACCTCTATCTCTATTCATTACATACTGACTCTGTGTATGATGGGATCCGTTTACATAGAGGCCATGACTTTTTGTTCTGGAGGTACTATAGATTATTCATTTATGGTACGCATATTCATTATTCTCCTAATTGAACACGGTTACATTATTTGTGTGTCGTGGATAATCTGCAAGGGGATCAAAAACGTATATCCCACCATTAAATGCAAATACATTTGTATCTTTTATATAATGTCTATTTCTGGATTAGCTTTTTGATATTCTTACTCACTGTTGAAATAAACCTACCATTCAAACAACAGACTGTTCATACCTTGTGAGCAAAGTTAGAAAAACTGCAAGTGATCAAATCATGATTTCCTTCCCTGCATACAGATGATGTTTTATACTCTGATTGCCTTTTACTCGGTTCAAGAGTGTTTTTTGTCCTATGTGTTTAACAGAGACATGTTGAGGATTTACATTTCAGGAAGGGCAAAAGGTGGATTTGCAAATGGTTAAAGAACTGGGGTTTAATGGGTTAGTGATGGGATGTTTAGATAATGACTCAAGGAAATGATGGGTGGGACCAGGTGGATATTCTCTCTACTCTATAATGTGACTGTGAGCAGAAGCTCTTTCTCCTCTGAGGATCAAGCTGCTCTTTTCCTGCTTTTCAGATCCATCTCTATTCTATATTTTAATTCTTTTTTACTTTATTAAATATAACAAAAGACAAACTTTGTCCATGACTCATTAATCAGTTTCTCTTAAGGGAATTAGAATTTCCTCAAAAAGGCCAGAACTGTTATATCAATATATGAATTCATGTTTTTAGTGTTTTAGATAAGTGTCTTTGTGTGAGCAATGCATTCTGGGTTTTAGGCTGTGCACAGTGACAGAGCTCACAGCTTTACTTCCTGGTCTCTTTATTAAAACACACTATTTATTGTGACCTGCAGTAAACTGTGTTCTTGACCTCTGGTTGCAATACAAGTGCAAAATATGCTAATCAGTTAAACAAAACAACATCATATTAAAATGATGTGCAACGTTTTAGGACACATTTAATATTTTCTGTAAATAACTAACACATCGTAAAGTGTACTTCTGTAGATCTAATGTATCCATAACACTTATCTTATGCAGCCACAGTTCCAGCTGGCATGTTTTGTTTTGTTGGTGAAACAAGCTCAGCTGTTTTTCCAAAATACATCTTTCCAATATACGATCTTTGATGGGTCTGAACAGGTGCATTGTGGGAAGCCCTCTCTGACGCTGTCTGTGTATTTCTTAACATCTAACGCCACTTCTCTTTCCAAGTGCACGCTAAAATGCATTCTGAGTCCCACTTGAACTAGGTTATTAACTGGAAGTCAGCCTTTCCTCCACGCAGCGTTCAGGACGGGCTGCAGCATGGAGGCTGGTGAAGGTGAGCTGTCTGTCTGCAGCTAGCTTTGCAGGCTAACGTTATTCCTCATCTGCAGGATTCTGTGTGTGTATTCAAACATGCTTATTATCAGGGAGAAGATGACGTCAGCTAATAAATCACTGTTATAAAGCCAGCGTTGCAATAGTCTGCATCAAACTGGAGATGTGCGCAAAGATGTTGCACCTAATTTAATTTAATATGATGTGCATGCTCTTATTTTGTGTCTTTCTTGACTGTTGCTGAAACAATGCATCTCCCCTCTGTGGGAAGAATCAAGGCTTTCTGACTCTGAAATTCAGATAGATATCTTTTACTTTATTTACTTATTTGAACAGCTGATGGCCTGAAAGATAATCTGCAAAAACTCAGATTTACCTGTTTCAAAAACACATACAATTGTCTAGTCCCAGTATGTGCACCATTTCTGTGTTTATATTTCTTTAAAACTGAGAGAATCTGGGTTGGCCAGGCACAAAAGAAACCCACATCTTAGAGACCTGGGTAGAAACTGTGATTTGAACTATTTCTTAAAACATGTCAGTGACTACCTATTCAGTAAAGCTGAGATAAAGGTGTCTTATCAGAGGAAGTGTCCCATGCGTTGCCCCTCCCAGTGAAGGCTGTTGCCCCCTGTGCCAGGTGTCAGCGGCACCACGCCCACAGAGGAGATGAACGGAGCTGGAAACCTCATGGATTTCCTGGACGAGCCTTTTCCTGACGTGGGCACCTACGAAGATTTCCACACCATCGACTGGCTGAGGGAGAAGTCCAGAGACACGGACCGCCACCGCAAGGTTTGGCATCAAAGGAAATACTGTTGACTTACTTTATTAATGTTTCTCATTTAGTACTGGTTCCCTTTTTATGTTCTACTCCCTGAACCTGCTGGAAAGGTTACTGTGGTGTTGCTGTAGAACTGTTTCCACAATGTCTGTCTGTCTATCTATCTCTCCATCTATCTATCTCTCCATCTATCTATCTCTCCATCTATCTATCTCTCCATCTATCTATCTATCTCTCCATCTATCTATCTCTCCATCTATCTATCTCTCCATCTATCTCTCTATCTCTCTATCTATCTATCTATCTATCTATCTATCTATCTATCTATCTATATCCATCTATCTATCTATCTCTCCATCTATCTATCTATCTCTCCATCTATCTATCTCTCCATCTATCTATCTATCTCTCCATCTATCTATCTCTCCATCTATCTCTCCATCTATCTATCTCTCCATCTATCTATCTATCTCTCCATCTATCTATCTATCTCTCCATCTATCTATCTATCTATCTATCTCTCCATCTATCTATCTATCTCTCCATCTATCTATCTCTCCATCTATCTATCTATCTATCTATCTCTCCATCTATCTATCTATCTCTCCATCTGTCTATCTATCTCTCCATCTATCTATCTATCTCTCCATCTATCTATCTCTCCATCTATCTATCTCTCCATCTATCTATCTATCTCTCCATCTATCTATCTATCTATCTATCTCTCCATCTATCTATCTATCTCTCCATCTATCTATCTCTCCATCTATCTCTCCATCTATCTATCTCTCCATCTATCTATCTATCTCTCCATCTATCTATCTATCTCTCCATCTATCTATCTATCTCTCCATCTATCTATCTATCTATCTATCTCTCCATCTATCTATCTATCTCTCCATCTATCTATCTCTCCATCTATCTATCTATCTATCTATCTCTCCATCTATCTATCTATCTCTCCATCTGTCTATCTATCTCTCCATCTATCTATCTATCTCTCCATCTATCTATCTCTCCATCTATCTATCTCTCCATCTATCTATCTCTCCATCTATCTATCTATCTCTCCATCTATCTATCTCTCCATCTATCTATCTCTCCATCTATCTCTCTATCTCTCTATCTATCTATCTATCTATCTATCTATCTATCTATCTATCTATCTCTCCATCTATCTATCTATCTCTCCATCTATCTATCTATCTCTCCATCTATCTATCTATCTCTCCATCTATCTATCTATCTCTCCATCTATCTATCTCTCCATCTATCTCTCCATCTATCTATCTCTCCATCTATCTATCTATCTCTCCATCTATCTATCTATCTCTCCATCTATCTATCTATCTCTCCATCTATCTATCTATCTATCTATCTCTCCATCTATCTATCTATCTCTCCATCTATCTATCTCTCCATCTATCTATCTATCTATCTATCTCTCCATCTATCTATCTCTCCATCTGTCTATCTATCTCTCCATCTATCTATCTATCTCTCCATCTATCTATCTCTCCATCTATCTATCTATCTCTCCATCTATCTATCTCTCCATCTATCTATCTATATCCATCTATCTATCTATCTATCTCTCCATCTATCTATCTATCTCTCCATCTATCTATCTCCATCTATCTATCTCTCCATCTATCTATCTATCTCTCCATCTCTCTATCTCTCCATCTATCTATCTCTCCATCTATCTATCTATCTCTCCATCTATATATCTCTCCATCTATCTATCTATCTATATCTATCTATATCTATCTATCTCTCCATCTATCTCTCCATCTATCTATCTATCTCTCCATCTATCTATCTATCTCTCCATCTATCTATCTATCTATCTCTCCATCTATCTATCTATCTCTCCATCTATCTATCTATCTCTCCATCTATCTATCTATCTCTCCATCTATCTATCTATCTCTCCATCTATCTATCTCTCCATCTATCTCTCCATCTATCTATCTATCTCTCCATCTATCTATCTATCTCTCCATCTATCTATCTATCTCTCCATCTATCTATCTCTCCATCTATCTATCTATCTATCTCTCCATCTATCTATCTCTCCATCTATCTATCTATCTCTCCATCTATCTATCTATCTCTCCATCTATCTATCTATCTATCTATCTCTCCATCTATCTATCTATCTCTCCATCTATCTATCTCTCCATCTATCTATCTATCTATCTATCTCTCCATCTATCTATCTATCTCTCCATCTGTCTATCTATCTCTCCATCTATCTATCTATCTATCTCTCCATCTATCTATCTATCTCTCCATCTATCTATCTCTCCATCTATCTATCTATCTATCTATCTCTCCATCTATCTATCTATCTCTCCATCTATCTATCTCTCCATCTATCTATCTATCTCTCCATCTATCTATCTCTCCATCTATCTATCTCTCCATCTATCTATCTATCTATCTATCTATATCCATCTATCTATCTATCTATCTCTCCATCTATCTATCTATCTCTCCATCTATCTATCTCCATCTATCTATCTCTCCATCTATCTATCTATCTCTCCATCTCTCTATCTCTCCATCTATCTATCTCTCCATCTATCTATCTATCTCTCCATCTATCTATCTCCATCTA
>NC_136901.1:1897789-1985289 GCF_949606895.1 Notothenia rossii | reverse complement strand
ACAGAGGGGATTGTGGGGAAAGAGATGGCTGTTTGAGGAAGCTCCCATTTATTAACATTTCAACAAACAAGTTGCATATTTGCATAACGTATTCAAGTGTTAGCATTTAGTGCAATAGTAGCTACAGAACATGTGCTGTGTAAACTGTACTGTATAAGAGTGCGCTTAAGACCTTCCTTTTTGATAAAGCTTATAGTTAGGGCTGATTAGATTCAGCCCCTAGTTTTGCTGATATAGGCTTAGTTTGTCGGGGGACATCTTACTTCTTCCTTCTCTCAGTCTATACCTGTGTACTCTCATGTTCCGATTAACCCAGCTTCCCCAAATTTCTTTCTTTTTGGTGTCTATATACGCCGGGATCCGGAGTCATGGATGATCCTGCGGTCCTGTGTCATGGATTGCGAGTCCTGGATCTTGAGTCGTGGCTGCGGTCCTGGATCATAAGTCCTGGATGGATATCCTCGTGGATTCATCTTCCTATTATACACACATGCATTTCCAAACATTTGGACTACCTATGTTGCAAATGTATTATCTTTTCAATTTACACACGGCATCTATTGCACGTCTGTCCGTCCTGGGAGAGGGATCCCTCCTCTGTTGCTCTCCCTGAGGTTTCTCCCATTTTTCCCTTTAAACTGTGGGGTTTTCTCTGGAAGTTTTTCCTTGTACGATGTGAGGGTCTAAGGACAGAGGGTCTGAGGACAGAGGGTCTAAGGACAGAGGGTCTGAGGACAGAGGGTCTAAGGACAGAGGGTCTAAGGACAGAGGGTGTCGTATTGTCATACTGATATTCTGTACAAACTGTGAAGTCCACTGAGACAAATGTAACATTTGTGATATTGGGCTATATAAATAAACATTGATTGATTGATTGATTGATTGTATCACATAGCGTTTCAGACACACACACTTTTCAACTTTCAAACTTAAACGGTCCGCTCCCAGCGCACGTACCGGCAGTGATCTACAGCAGTGGTTTTCAACCAGTGGGACGGGGACAAACTGTCTCGCTCTCGTAATGTCTGTCTGTCTTGCTCTCGTTCTGTCTCTCGTACCACTCTCGGTTCCACTTTTACTTTTGCGCGCTACCTGTCTCACTCTTTTCCGGCCTCCAGCTTTTCCTGCTGGAGCCCGCCGCTTAAAGGTGGGGGGCGCGGACCGGCCATAGAGCCCATAGAGTTAAAGGTGGTGGACTGTAACCTGTAAAACCCATAGATTTAGGAGGTCCCCTAGTGGCCGTTAGCTGTACAAATCCATAGATTAGCCGCACCGTTATATAAGCCGCAGGGTCGTAAAATGGGAAAAAAGGCGCGGCTTATAGTCCGAAAATTACGGTATATCAACACACATTTATAAATATGCACACATTAAGACATAAATAAAAGCACAACAATCAATATATACAAAATAACAGTCACTTCAAAATCTGTGAGAAATGTACATTAGTGAAAGACTGTCCTTAGCAGCCTAAAAAGAGTCTTCGGTTTTCGGGACAGAAAGACTGGACACTGTAGATTTCAGTCCCTGCTATATTTGACTTGTTTCAGGGAGGGGGAGCGTACCTGTTGAACTACTTCCTGTACGTCCTGTGGGCTCTGCTGTTTTCCTTCCTGGCCGTGTCCCTGGTGCGAGTGTTCGCTCCGTACGCCTGCGGCTCAGGAATCCCCGAGGTGAGAAACTCCAATGCTGCACATTTTCCTTTATCGTATATGGCATTCATTTTGGCGTGGATGTACGTTTATTTTATGTTGTAAGATGAAACTCAGCTCCTGTAATGAGTCTGTTAGAAAATGTGTTTCCAAAATACAGACAGTCATAGCTGTAAGGGGAAAGATGTACACATTTAAAAACCATTGATGCCACAATGTGTTGATCACACTTCCATTGCAGGCCATATCCATATCAAACTTTTAAAAGTCGAAATTGTATTTTTTACTGCCTGTGTGTGTGTGTGTGTGTGTGTGTGTGTGTGTGTGTGTGTGTGTGTGTGTGTGTGTGTGTGTGTGTGTGTGTGTGTGTGTGTGTGTGTGTGTGTGTGTGTGTGTGTGTGTGTGTGTGTGTGTGTGTGTGTGTGTGTGTGTGTGTGTGTGTGTGTGTGTGTGTGTGTGTGTCACTGGTGAACCTCCAGCTCAGGTGCCTTCTGACGGACTGTGATGCTGCACTGACTTTAAAAAAGTGGCATTGTGTGTTTGAGCTGCAAAACACACACGCACTTTGAATCAATGAAAGTGTGTTTCCTTCAGTAAATGCCGTGCTCACACTTTCTGTGTGTCGTGGATCTGAATCTGCAGATAATCTATATTTTGTAAATGTGGGTGGGTGGTCTTCATGAAGATGATCTCAGAAGCTTTCAGGTTGTGTTAGACTGCTTCTGTTTCTCAGCGGGGTTCATTGTCATTTCTCCACCAATCACAGCGCTTTAGAGCCAGTGAATGGGGGTCTGACAAAGAGGTGTAATCAAACCAGAGTTAAAGGAGCAACACGTGATTATTGTGACATTAAATCAGGACATTTTTCCACAGGAGCCCCTCCAGCTGTTTTTTTTATCCGTAAAGTTTGACATGGAGACGGAAATGTGTTTGTATTTAAGAGGATATTATAGCCAGCCTGTTTATCTCTCAGACGGCAACAATTCAGGGAAAAATAAAATAAAGTTTAGCGATGAAAGGACTCGCTTCATATTTCCACAAGGGGTTTTCTTTAGATTTTCTCCAGGCGTTATTTTAGGTTCATTAAGCTTCAAACGAGTAGCTGTCAATCAAACCCAGGCTCTTTTCAAATCAAATCTTAATACCCAAGGAAACCAGCCTTTAGCTTTCAGTAATAATGGTTTCTGCACACTCTGTCTTCTTATCTCTCATTAAAACCCGTCTGATTGGAGCTGCGTTGAAGCTACTTCCTGTTTTCAAGCCTTCCGTTCAGGAAGCACCTGCTTCACACGCCCTGAGGTGGAGGGACTCCGTGGTGCGTGGAAGAAACGCAGAAACGTCCCCAAAAAAAAATCACCCTCCAGCACAAATGACACCTGAAGGGACGCGAAGACACTGCGACACAAAGTCTATCACACACACATGAGACTGTGATCAGTGTGTGTGGGTTTCATTTCAGACAGCTGCAGTATTAACTCAAACCCATGGGCCTGGTGAGTACAGACGAAACATCTTTATTTACAATCTTTATCTGTTTTGTTGTTTCCAAAATGAGTGCAGAAATCCTTTAAAGTCTGTGTCCACATGTTGGTAACATTATTTTAATTCTCTAATATTTTTTGCACAAGCCATTTAAAAAGCACATTTCCAGGTTATCAAAGTGTGAAAAGACTCTCTTGCTTTGTCTGTTTATCTCTTAATTTAATCAAAGTGACTCTGAATAGCCCATTTGACCCAAGAAAGTAAATCATTCTCTTAATATTTAGATGTTCACGTTGGAAACAAAGTTGTTTTTCACACACTAGGAATTAGCCTTGATATTTTTGTACGTATAACAATAAAATACTAATTAAAAATCTGCAGACGCAGTCCCGTCCCGAGGTGTTCCCGGGGGACATCGTGGAGTATCCCAGGAACAAATACTTCTCTCACTTCGCTGTGTACTACGGAGAGAAGGACGGCGTTCCCTACGTCGCTCACCTGACCTGTCGAGGTCAGTGTTTCCTGCTTTTCTTACTGACCTCATTTGACCCCAATTAGGTTGTTGCGTTGGATAAGTACATTTCAATCAAGATTATGAAGTTAGAATAAAACATGTGTGTGTTCAGTCAGCATGTAGTTCCTCTGCTTGTCCAGAGCTGAGGAACATTAATTAACATTAACATAAAGGGGTTTTATAATCTTTATTTTCAGCAGCCTTATTCTTTCTTGTGACACATCCCAGATAAAAATCTTGTGTGGTTCAAATATTCAGAAATGATGATATGGGGATGTTTTTAGCACATTTGGTTAATTTACTGACACGTGTGACTCTTCAAACTCTTTGTGATATTATATCTGTTTGTTTGTTCAGATTCAGACTCCAAGATGATTCTGTTTGGCCGGGCTCTGAGGTCAGAGATCAAACTGGATCCACTGGAGCTGCTGGGGAAGAAATACAAGGTGACACACCATCTCATATCTGAAGAATATTCAAATGTATATTTAGATTGTAATGCTTTGTACATCAAACAATACAAATAGTGGGGAATATATTGTTAAGAAAAGCTTTAAACTGTTAGGAAAACTCTCCCTGGTCCCCGGCTTGAGCTTGAGCCTCAGGATCCATGTATCTGTGATCCTCTCCAGAATGGAAGTAGTCATCACATACAGAGCATCAACTAGTTCCTGAACAGTGTCCTTCACATGCTGATATCCAAGAGAGGGAGTTACACAGTCACAAGATGGAGGAATACCGGTTCTTGTAGGTAATCATAGGATTGTCATCAACAAAATGTTGAGTTTTTTCTCAAAATGTTTTGAGAAAACATTCTGACTTTTTTTCAAAATCTCAAAATTCTGACTTTTTCTCAAATTCTGACTTTTTCTCAAAATTATGACTTTTTCACAAAATTATGAGTTTTTCTCAAAATTATGAGTTTTTCTCAAAATTATGACTTTTTCTCTCAAATTATGATTTTTACTCAAAATTATGAGTTTTTCTAGTGAATAAATTAAATTGTTTAAGTTTTCCGCACTCTCAGGCGATTTGTAATCTGTTCTAGAAAAACAATGTGGTTTTTAGGATTTCAAGAAGCATATAAAACAAACAATGTGAACATTTATCCATGCTGGAAGTAGATTTAGATGTGTTAGGAGTTAGTATTTTTAAACACGAGTATCTGTACTTCTACTTGAGTAAAGAATGTGTACTTCTGCTCAGGTCAACAACATGATGGACGACTGTTTCTCAGTCAGGGATTTCCACAGCGTGGTGAAGCCGGCCATCGACGACCTGATGGGGCGCGAGGTGACCTTCGACATCCTGTTTCATAACAGCGAGCACCAGGCCACGCTCCTCAGGTACGGAGTCAAGAAGTCCCAGCAGGTGAGGCTTTTGAAATAGTATCAGCATTCTTGACTTTATTCCTCAGATATTTAATGATAAACGAGCAGAGATGGTACAAGTACACACATCCTTTACTCAAGTAGAAGATACTCGTGTTAAAAGTACTGACTAAACTTCTTTCCTCAAGTCAAAGTAAAGAACTTTGAAATGTACTTCAGTAAAAAGTACCCATAACTAGCAGCTGTTTTAAAGAGTACCTGACCTCCCTTTATATTAATAGAACAATAATGTCATTGTTAGCTAATGAATGTTTCCATGGTGACCAACGGCAACATGACAACGTTTCCATTGGTCCCTCTTCTTTAGAGAAGACCAGGAAATGATGGATACACGCATCGTGTTCAAATCAATAGGCACGCAATGAGTCTAAATAATAATGATCACGCCACCAAACACACATTCAGACTAAAGGAACCAGCCTGTTTGGAAAATGAGAGAAGTAGAAAGTACAGGTATTTGAGTTCAACATGTAAGAAGTAGAAAGTACAGGTATTTGTGTTCAACATGTAAGAAGTAGAAAGTACAGGTATTTGGGTTCAACATGTAAGAAGTAGAAAGTACAGGTATTTGAGTTCAACATGTAAGAAGTAGAAAGTACAGGTATTTGAGTTCAACATGTAAGAAGTAGAAAGTACAGGTATTTGAGTTCAACATGTAAGAAGTAGAAAGTACAGGTATTTGAGTTCAACATGTAAGAAGTAGAAAGTACAGGTATTTGTGTTCAACATGTAAGAAGTAGAAAGTTCAGGTATTTGAGTTCAACATCTAAGAAGTAGAAAGTACAGGTATTTGAGTTCAACATGTAAGAAGTAGAAAGTACAGGTATTTGTGTTCAACATGTGAGAAGTAGAAAGTACAGGTATTTGTGTTCAACATGTAAGAAGTAGAAAGTACAGGTATTTGTGTTCAACATGTGAGAAGTAGAAAGTACAGGTATTTGTGTTCAACATGTAAGAAGTAGAAAGTACAGGTATTTGTGTTCAACATGTGAGAAGTAGAAAGTACAGGTATTTGTGTTCAACATGTAAGAAGTAGAAAGTTCAGGTATTTGAGTTCAACATCTAAGAAGTAGAAAGTACAGGTATTTGAGTTCAACATGTAAGAAGTAGAAAGTACAGGTATTTGTGTTCAACATGTGAGAAGTAGAAAGTACAGGTATTTGAGTTCAACATGTAAGAAGTAGAAAGTACAGGTATTTGTGTTCAACATGTGAGAAGTAGAAAGTACAGGTATTTGAGTTCAACATGTAAGAAGTAGAAAGTTCAGGTATTTGTGTTCAACATGTAAGAAGTAGAAAGTACAGGTATTTGAGTTCAACATGTAAGAAGTAGAAAGTACAGGTATTTGAGTTCAACATGTAAGAAGTAGAAAGTACAGGTATTTGTGTTCAACATGTAAGAAGTAGAAAGTACAGGTATTTGAGTTCAACATGTCAGAAGTAGAAAGTACAGGTATTTGAGTTCAACATGTAAGAAGTAGAAAGTACAGGTATTTGAGTTCAACATGTAAGAAGTAGAAAGTACAGGTATTTGAGTTCAACATGTAAGAAGTAGAAAGTACAGGTATTTGAGTTCAACATGTAAGAAGTAGAAAGTACAGGTATTTGAGTTCAACATGTAAGAAGTAGAAAGTACAGGTATTTGAGTTCAACATGTAAGAAGTAGAAAGTACAGGTATTTGTGTTCAACATGTAAGAAGTAGAAAGTACAGGTATTTGTGTTCAACATGTAAGAAGTAGAAAGTACAGGTATTTGGGTTCAACATGTAAGAAGTAGAGAGTACAGGTATTTGAGTTCAACATGTAAGAAGTAGAAAGTACAGGTATTTGTGTTCAAAATGTAAGAAGTCAAAGTAAAAAGTTGTGGAGTAAAGTACTGATACCAGAAAAAGTATAAGTATTTATACACTACTTCCCACCTCTGTAAACGAGTTTCCTCCGTGTTTTCCCACCTTTACTTCTGCAAGGTTTGTTAACATGCAGTTAAATGGGAACGATTGTATGTTTTTTACAGATAGAGAGGATTTATGAGCACATCATGCCGTCCTGGAAGAAGCTGTTCAAGCAGAAGAAACTGTGAAGCGTTTTCTGTTCACTTCCCATCTCCAACACCAGGGGGCGACACTGTGCTCACACATGCCTGATTTCAAGCATTGAGTTAACGCATGTTTTGATCTCATAATAAATGAAGTTATTATGCAAGTCGTATTTTTTAAATGTCTCTCTGTTTTATTAGAATTGTATATGTATTTTTTCATCTCTGCGGTTTTCATTGTATTTTCTTTTGTATAACAAGTGCATTTCTTCCAGCCCAGTTAAACACATTTTATGAACAATAAATGATATTCATTCACACCTGAATTGTCAGTTATCATTGTAGTATTAAATAAAGGTGCACATTCCACTCATCAAACCCCCATAAATGTGTTATTTTAGTCCAAAAAGCTGTGAAATGTAAGCAGATATTACATTATGATTGATTTCTTCAGTTCAGACAAAATCATTTAATGTGATTTAGTGAGAATCTTTTAGTTGTGATGTTATTTCAGAGTCTCTGAGAGCCAGGAGATCAGGATCCTGTTGGTCTCCGCCGGATGCTCCATCTGGATCCAGTGTCCGCACTCCTCGATGTGTCCTCGCTTCAGGTCAGGGATCTGCATCGAAAAACAAATATGAATCACCCCTGGGGGGTTATAGGAAACAGGCCCCACACCTCACAGTCTCTGATGGTTATACGGTCTTTTTCTGTCCCTTTTGTGTCCCTTTTGTGTCCCTTAGTGTGTCTATTGTGTCCCTTAGTGGGTCTCTTAGTGGGTCTCTTAGTGGGTCTCTTAGTGGGTCTTTGAGGTCATTTTGTGTCTCTTTTTAGGCAATTTCAGTCATTTTGTGTCTTTTGGTCAATTTGTGTCCCGATTGGTTCTACTGTGTGTCTTTATAGGCAATTTTAGTCACATTGAGTCATTTTGTGTCAATTTGCTTCCCTCTTATCTTCATTTTGTGTCCCTTCGTGGGTCTATTGTGTCTCTTTTAGGTCATTTTGTGTGTCTTTATAGGCAATTTCAGACACTGTGTGGTCAATTTGTGTCCCTTAGTGGGTCTTTGAGCTCATTTTGTGTGTCTATTGTGTCTATATAGGCAATTTCAGTCATGGTGTGTCTTTTTGGTCAATTTGTGTCCCTTTTATCTTTGTTTTTTGTGTCCCTTAGTGGGTTTACTCATGTGTCTCTTTATAGACCACTTCAGTCACTGCGTGCTCAGTTGTGTGTCTGTGTGGTTGTTTAGGAGGGTCTCGCTGTTAGTTTCTCACCAAGTCCTCCATCCCCTTGGTGAAGGCCGGCAGCAGCACCTGGTCTTTACCTGCCGTCACCATCAGAGCAGGCATCAGCAGCTAACACACACACACACACACACACACACACACACACACTCACACACACACACTCACACACACACACACACACACACACACACACGAAACACACACACACACACACACACACACACACACACACGCGCATATTCGTTTTAATGAAATATATACACAATAATATTTTAAGAAATGACGGTCCAATAGGAAATCAAAGCACACGTCTCACTATAAAGATAGACGTAGTTCAAATGCATCCATGTGTTGGAGATCAGCTGTTTCTAATGAGCTGAATGAAACAGACCTTTGCAGAGGGCTGAGAGCACTTCCACCTCCAGCTCGCCTCCCCGTTACGATACCAGTTCAACGGCCTCCTGTCACACACAAGGCTCAGTGTTACACTCACTGGAGAGCTACTTTTGAAAAGGATGTTGTGTTTTCTGTCAGATCTGTTAAATGTTCCACCTGAAGCCTCGCTCCTTGTACTGGCTGACGTAGTACTGCAGCTCGGCCTCCGTCAGCATGCAGCCGCGGGGAATCTGCTCCGGCAGACCCACAAACAGACCCCCTGGAACACCACGTTGTTAAGAGGAGTTATCATATGTATTAAAAAGTGTGTATAAAGACACGTAAATCCTGATAGTCACCTCGAGCACAGACTCCTGCAGTGCTGAGTGCAGGGCGCGTCACCTGAGAGGCAGACACATGCATTTCTTATATTTATCATACTATTAAGAACTAATGTGTCTGTCTGTCTCTCTCTCTGTCTGTGTGTGTGTCTGTCTGTCTGTCTGTCTCTCTGTCTGTCTCTCTCTCTGTGTGTGTGTCTGTCTGTCTGTCTCTCTGTCTGTGTCCGTCTGTCTCTGTCTGTCTCTCTGTCTGTCTGTCTGTCTCTCTCTCTGTGTGTGTGTCTGTCTGTCTGTCTCTCTGTCTGTCTGTCTCTGTGTCTGTCTCTCTGTCTGTCTGTCTGTGCGTCTGTCTGTCTCTCTGTCTGTGTGTCTGTCTCTCTCTCTGTCTCTGTGTCTGTCTGTCTGTCTGTGTCTCTGTCTGCCTGTGTGTCTGTCTGTCTGTGTGTGTCTCCTCACCGCTTCTGCACTGCTGAAGAAGAAAATCTTAAACGTGCGCTCCAGATCTTTCTCCAGCTCTGCCTCTGCTACACCCTGGAACACACACACACACACACACACACACACACACACACACACACACACACACACTAAGTGGAAACGCTCCTAGCAGGAAGTGGCAGAACTGGTTTCAGTGGCAGACTCACTGGCTGTTGGAAGTAGAGCTGGTAGTCGAAGATAGGAATATCCTTCAGTTTCTCACCAGGATTCACAGAGGGAGAGGCGGGAAACAGAGGCGTGTTCAGAGAGGCCACTGCCCTGCACACACACACACACATTTTACGTGTGTGTGTGTGTGTGTGTGTGTGTGTGTGTGTGTGTGTGTGTGTGTGTGTGTGTGTGTGTGTGTGTGTGTGTGTGTGTGTGTGTGTGTACGCACGTACCTACCTCACTCTCTCGGGGTAATACTGAGCCATGTTCCACACCAGAGCGCCGCCCCAGTCGTGCCCCACCAGCGTGACCTGTGGCATCGCCTGCAGAAAAACACAAAATAAAAGATTATTTTTAAACTGCAATCAATTTAATTTACTTTATTTTTAAAAAGTGCTTCACTCAGTGCGTATTCACTCACCATTTTGTCCATAAATGTGATTAAATCCTGGAGAAAAAGCACGTTGTGTGGGGTTTAGAATCGTTCCTCGTAACATCGTTTCATATTATACTGAAGAGTAGTTTCTGAACCTAAATATTATTATAAATATCGAACAATCATTCCATTATTTTCCACATTAATGGTTTGGTTCATATCTGAACATTTTCAAAAATGGTTCATTCGAGTTTCAGCCCTAAAAGAACAATAACATGAAGAAGCTGTGTGTGTGTGTGTGTGTGTGTGTGTGTGTGTGTGTGTGTGTGTGTGTGTGTGTGTGTGTGTGTGTGTGTGTGTGTGTGTGTGTGTGTGTGTGTGTGTGTGTGTGTGTGTGTGTGTGTGTGTGTGTGTGTGTGTGGTGTCATACCTTGCAAAGTTGCTCCTGGGAATACTCCTCTATGTCTGTAAGTGGTAAAAACAACGTTGAAATAAGTAGTTCTTGCTATCTATGTAGTTAATCATTGACTATACGTCTACGGTGGCCCTGAGGGTCAAAACATAACATTTCAACTGTTTTGTGAATTATTTTAGTTGTTTTTGATATGTTTCTGTGTTTTGTGAGTTGTGTAAAATGTTTTTTTTTTTTGTGAATTAATTTGCATTTTGATCATCGTTGTTGTGTTTTGACCTTCAGGGCCACCGTATTACGGCTGCATGTGAACGTAGTTCACCTGGAGGCGCGGTGGACTCCCCGAACCCCTTCATGTCCAGAGCCAGAACCCTGAAGCCAGCGGCCGCCATGGCAGGTATCTGCAGCAGAGAGAGGTACGAAACACTGTTATGGGATGTATATGAAATGGTTGTTGTTTTATTATGCATGCTTGTTGTTGGGAAAATCCTGAGTGTCCTCTTCCAACATGAGAGTAACATGATATCAAAGGTATCAACTGTAGCTGTGAACATGACAGGATGTGTGATTACCTAGAAGAGCATCAGGACTGTTTGAGGCATATGATAGCTATGTGATTAACATGATGATTCAGCCTCTATGGAGAGAGACATATGACAAGCATGATCATTTCTGACGTGGAGCTAATCTGAAGTAAACATTGAATACTGCTTTCTATTCCTCCATCTTGTGACTGTGTAACTCCCTCTCTTGGATATCAGCATGTGAAGGACACTGTTCAGGAACTAGTTGATGCTCTGTATGTGATGACTCCTTCCATTCTGGAGAGGATCACAGATACATGGATCCTGAGATTCAAGCTCAAGCTGGGGACGGTGTTTGTCTAACACTTGTGCTTTATGAAAGGTTTCACTTTACCTGGAACCTTTCATAAAGTGTCAACAAGTGTTAGACAAACATTTTGAGATTTTGAGAAAAAGTCAGAATGTTGAGAAAAAGTCAGAATTTTAAGAAAGCCAGAATTTTAAGATTTTTAGAAAAAGTCAGCATTTTGAGATTTTAAGAAAAGATACCAACACATTATCTTTTTTTGTTTTGACTACTTCCATTCTGGAGAGGATCACAGATACATGGATCCTGAGATTCAAGCTCAAGCCGGGGACGAGAGATATTTGTCTAACACTTGTGCTTTATGAAAGGTTTCATGTTACCTGGAACCTCCAGGAGAACCAGCTCTCAGGGAAGCCGTGGCACAGCAGGACGGGCGGACCTGAGCCCATTTCAACAAAATGGGTCCTCACACCGGGCTGACACGTGAGAAACATTACCGTTAAGAGAAACATTACCGTTAAACATACAGGAAACAACATTTACACTGTGGTTTACTCTCTTCTTGAAGAGATGATTACCCTGATGGTAACGAATCCATGAGACACTTCCTCAGGGCTGCAGGAGGGCGGAGGACTCTCTGCTCCATCAGCCTGAAACACACATTCACTTTCACTAACACACAAGTCATCTCTAACAGACATAACTCCTTGTCTGCATGCGGGCTTACATTTCATATTTATCTTATGTTTACATTTTCAAATGAGGCGTTATGTGATGCTAACTTTAAGTAATCTTTCTACAAATAGATACAGATGCTAAAATAAATCTAAAAATGGACAGCTTTAGCCTGTCTCTCCGTAATCCACCCTGGTGTGTCTTTATCTATCCATGCCCAGTTGTGTTGTGTCCTTCCTATAAAGCAGAAAGGTAAGAACTGTCCACACCTGAACTCCTGTGAAGTGGGCCAGTTTCTTCAGAGCGTCGTCCAGGTTTTCCACCAAGATGGCCTTCATCCCCACTCCCTCTGCTGCCTTCACACCTTCCTCATCTGCATCCAGCCACACGGCCTGAGAGGAGACGGGCTGATCAAACTGTCCTGACCGTCTGCACACGTCACTAACACTACCTTTTAGAAGGTGTTTATCTGGTGCATAAGGCTTGGCTGCAGTCTGATGTGTTCTCTGTGGAAAGTTGCTTTTGTACACTGAGAATGAAACGCTGTGTGTTAAGGCTCACAACGTTAAGAGAGAAGACTTCGCTTCCTGTTTCCATGATTTTACAAGCTGGAAATATTAGGCATGTTGTTGCATTAGCAAAGCTCCTCTTCCAAGTTAACAGTAAATATAGAAAGATGATCTAGGGCAGGGGCGTCAAACTCAATTTCATCACGGGCCACATCAGCATTATGGTTGCACTCAAAGGGCCGGTTGTAACTTTAAGACTATATAAAAATACATATACAAATATTTAATATATATAAAATAATGTTTTATATTACATGATTGCCTCTGCATTGGATTATTATCGGATAGGGTAATAACTTCATAATTAACTACGTCTGAAAGCAGAAGTCTAGGGCAAACAATTGCAAGTCTCTTCAGTGAGAATGTCACAAAATGATTTAAAAAGAAAAGCCAAATTCTGGAAGAACAAAAAACTAAAAGTGAAATTTTGAAGGAAAAAAAAATCTAATTCTGAGAAAAATACAAATTCTAAGAAAAAAGTCAAATTTGAGATGAATTGTGGGACATGTAGTTTCTGGGCAACGTGCTTCTGTAAAGTAGCATGTAACCTTATAATAATCATATTATATTCTTAGCAAGCTCTTATGGGGCCACATGAAATGAAGTCGCGGGCCGGATTTGGCCCCCGGGCCTTGAGTTTGACACGGACACCCCTGATAGGGTTAGGGTTGATGGATTACTGAACAGGTCTACTGCACACAGAGCCTCTTTTTGAAGCTACTGCTAATGTTTTATTCTTGGGATGTCACAAATAGACACAGAGAGGATAAACAACGTCCGTGAAGAAGTGAAGAAAAGACAAAACAACGTCAAAGAGAGCAAAACGACCAAAGTGCTACAGAGAGCAAAAACAGAAATCCTGCTGAACTCAATATTTAGTATCATTTCATGACTTTAGCTATGCGCTGTTCACCTGTTGTGACGTCACTCCCAGGTGCTTCAGAGCGCACCTGAACATGGCGGGCTCGGGGACCATGTGACCTGAGCGACACGACTGGAGGACCAGGTCGAAGCGGCCGCCAAGAAGCGAGAGCAGGTGGGCGGGGCCATCTCCTGCCGCGCTGTCATCCAGCCAGTGATTGGCCAGCACGGCTGTCAGTAACCCTGATAGTTAGAAAAATATCTCTCGTCACCGGCTTGAGCTTGAATCTCAGGATCCATGTATCTGTGATCCTCTCCAGAATGGAAGGAGTCATCACATACAGAGCATCAACTAGTTCCTGAACAGTGTCCTTCACATGCTGATATCCAAGAGAGGGAGTTACACAGTCACAAGATGGAGGAATAGAAAGCAGTATTCAATGTTTACTTCAGATTAGCTCCACGTCAGAAATGATCATGCTTGTCATATGTCTCTCTCCATAGAGGCTGAATCATCATGTTAATCACATAGCTATCATATGCCTCAAACAGTCCTGATGCTCTTCTAGGTAATCACACATCCTGTCATGTTCACAGCTGCAGTTGGGATACCTTTGTGATCATGTTACTCTCATGTTAGTCTCATTTTGATGGGCTGTCTTCTGAGTGGTTGAACATTGCAAATGGTGTTCCTCAAGGTTCTGTTTTAGGTCCACTTTTATTCTCCATCTATATCAACAGTTTAGGTGATAATGTGGATGAAGCTACTTTACATTTCCATACGGATGGTACCGTGATGTACTGTGCAGGTCCCTCCATTCAGGAGGCTGGTGTTAAATTACAGACTGTTTTTAACATTATTCAGACTCAGCTCTCTGAACTAAAGCTTCTTTTAAAATGTTGATAAAACCAAGGTAATGCTCTTTTCAAAAGCTAAAAAGACTCCAGAGCCTGTTTTAGATATTGTAACTACGCAAGGAATAAAACTTGAAGTGGTTACCTGTTACAAATACCTTGGTATCTGGCTGGATGACTGTCTCTCTTTTAAACTTCATGTCAATAACCTGCTTAAAAAGCTGAGGGTTAGGCTAGGTTTCTTTTTCAGGAACAAGTCCTGTTTCTCGCTTGAGGCCAGGAAAAGGCTCTGTGACCTTTTGACCTGTGCTGGACTATGGTGATCTGATGTATATGAATGCACCTGCCCATTGCCTGGTCAAGTTAGATGCTACGTATCACAGTGCTCTAAGATTTGTGACAAATTGTAAAGCATTAACCCATCACTGTACCCTGTGTGCAAGGGCTGGTTTGCTTTCACTAACTGTACGGAGGCTCAGTCACTGGTACATTTTTTTATACAAAGCCATGTTAGGGAAACTTCCATCCTACATCTGCTCCCTGATCTCACGGAAAATTGTAAGTGGCTACTGCCTGAGATCAAATGCTGTGGTTTTATTAAATGTGCCAACTGCTAGGACTGTCTTAGGGAAGACAGCTTTTAGATGTGCAGCTCCACTGTCTTGGAATAGTCTGCAAAAGGAATGGAAACTGAGCAATCTGGTGCCACTAAATGTCTTTAAAGCTGGGTTGGATGCTACTCAATCGGAAGCTATTGGTACCTGTTTATGTGGATAATTGTGTAAATGATGCTGTATGATGTCCTTGTTGTTCTGCCTATGTTTCTATGTTTCATGTGGAACTACTTGAGCAGGTCTCCCTTGAAAAAGAGATCAATGATCTCAATGGGATTCATCTGATTAAATAAAGGCTTGAAATTAAATTAAATGTTGGAAGGGGACACTCAGTATTTTCCCAAACAGGTGTGTGTACAGGTGTTTGCAGATGTACCTCTGTGGTGCAGACGGGCAGCTGTCTGCAACACAGCTGGTTGGACGTCCATCATGGCGTCTTGGAGCTCCTTCAGCAGGCCTTTCACTGACCAATCAGATGGCAGAGACACACCCTGGACTTTGGCCTCCTTCACACACTCTGCCTCGAACGCTGGTATCATCTATACACAGACAGACAGACAGACAGACAGACAGACAGACAGACAGACACACACACACACACACACACACACACACACACAGTCAATGATAAGTACATTATTGTGGAAGTTAATGACCTCCCGTCACCCACCTGAGAAAGGGTCATCTCGCCTCGCTCTGCACGGATCATGGCGCTGTCCTTTCTGGACGCCACGCCGCACAGAAAACCTCTGGAAACATGAAGATCAAAGATAATTATAAGGAGCGTTTTGGCGTGAATATGAGAGTGTGAGGTGACCGTAAAATGAAGGTTAAACATACAGAAGCATTAGGTCATATATGAGAGTAGAAACACTCTCCTAATGTATTATTCATTTACATATGTTATTTATTCCTCTTTAAATGTCCAAATGTACTATTTTACTGATTTAATCCTTTTAATTCCACTCCACAGACGGCTGTTTCTAGTGAGTTTAACATCCAGCATGAATTAAAACCGAAAAAACTGATAATAAAATCAATTGAAGCTGGTAAATCTTCATCAGTTTTATAGTACCAGCAACCCTAGTTATATAAACACAGCACAGTGCTAAAGTTCAACATGTTTAAGAGTAACCACAGTTCAAACCCTACCAAAGTATTTGACTGCCTCTCCACTGACACATTAGAGTCAATACAGACATGCTCTAGTTTTAATAAAGACGTATGAACACAACTTCAACTTATCCAGATCACTCTTTCATACACAGTCTAAACAACAAGAGTATTTGTGTCTACTCTCGTGCAGTAGCATGTTCCCACGGTGTGATCAGATTTGCTCGTGTCACTGCAGACATGTGGGGTAGAAGTCGTCTCCTTACCCTGGCAGATTGTGCACCTCCTCCAACGTTTGGAAAACTTCCCGACGAGTGGAAGAGGCAGTAACTCCCCAGAAGTTGAACAAGACTGCTTTCTTCTCTGCCATGTCGAACCTTTTCTTAATGTCTGTTTGTTTCCGTCACAGGAACGCGTTTCCCCTGCTGCTGCAGGGAGCTTCTGTTCTTGCTGAGGGGAAACGCTGCCCTTTGTACACACTCACTACACACTGACTCACTACACACTGACTGACTACACACTGACTGACTACACACTGACTACACACTGACTGACTACACACTGACTGACTACACACTGACTACACACTGACTGACTACACACTGACTACACACTGACTCACTACACACTGACTGACTACACACTGACTACACACTGACTACACACTGACTGACTACACACTGACTACACACTGACTGACTACACACTGACTACACACTGACTGACTACACACTGACTACACACTGACTACACACTGACTGACTACACACTGACTACACACTGACTGACTACACACTGACTGACTACACACTGACTCACTACACACTGACTGACTACACACTGACTGACTACACACTGACTACACACTGACTGACTACACACTGACTGACTACACACTGACTACACACTGACTCACTACACACTGACTGACTACACACTGACTACACACTGACTACACACTGACTGACTACACACTGACTACACACTGACTGACTACACACTGACTACACACTGACTGACTACACACTGACTACACACTGACTACACACTGACTGACTACACACTGACTACACACTGACTGACTACACACTGACTGACTACACACTGACTGACTACACACTGACTACACACTGACTCACTACACACTGACTGACTACACACTGACTACACACTGACTGACTACACACTGACTGACTACACACTCACTACACACTCACTCACTACACACTCACTACACACTGACTACACACTGATTGACTACACACTGACTACACACTGACTGACTACACACTGACTACACACTCACTTTGTACACACTCACTAGTACACACTGACTACACACTGACTACACACACTTTGTACACACTCACTCACTACACACTCACTCACTACACACTCACTACACACTCACTCACTACACACTCACTACACACTCACTCACTACACACTCACTAAACACTGACTACACACTCACTTTGTACACACTCACTAGTACACACTGACTACACACTGACTACACACTGAGTACACTCACTATACACTCACTCACTACACACTCACTACACACTCACTCACTCCACACTCACTACAAACTGACTACACACTCACTTTGTACACACTCACTAGTACACACTCACTCACTACACACTCACTCACTACACACTCACTACACACTCACTACACACTGACTACACACTCACTACACACTGACTACACACTCACTTTGTACACACTCACTAGTACACACTCACTACACACTGACTACACACTGACTACACTCACTTTGTACTCACTCACTTTGTACTCACTCACACAGCAGAAACGCCGCTCACCATGCAGAGCTGGGAAGTAAGTACATTTACAAAAGTACTCTACAAAAGTACATTTTGAGGTACTTTGCTTGATTATTTCCATGCTATGCTACGGTCTACTTTTACTCCACTGTATTTAATACATTTAGTGACTTTACAGATCTGGATGAATGATGTGAAATATAATACTCTATTAGTAGGCTATATAAGTACTTCTACTTTTACTCAAGTACCAGATCTGAGTACTTCTACTCAAGTACAAGATCTGTGTACTTCTACTTTTTCTCAAGTACAAGATCTGACTACTTCTACTTTTACTCAATTACAAGATCTGTGTACTTCTACTTTTACTCAAGTACCAGATCTGAGTACTTCTACTCAAGTACAAGATCTGAGTACTTCTACTTTTACTCAATTACAAGATCGGAGTACTTCTACTTTTACTCAATTACAATATCTGTGTACTTCTACTTTTACTCAAGTACAAGATCTGAGTACTTCTACTTTTACTCAAGTACAATATCTGAGTACTTCTTCTTAAAGTATCAGCTCAACAACTTGATTGTTTTCTGGTCCAATAGGGACATCTTGTGGACATCAGAGGAGGCTACGAGCATTCAGAGTTCATGTGCATACAGGATGTGCGGTTATGCATCAAAAGTGAAAGTAATGCAAACCAGGAAGGATTCAGACATTTGAGCTCGAGGCTGTACGGTTGGATTTATGAAAAACGTCGACATCTTACCTCAGAGAGAAATCACTGAAGCTCTCTCTGTACCACACGGGTAAGTTTAATAAAGAAGAACAGGACACACAGTGTTTTAGCTATTTTTTTTAGCAGTAGTATTTAGCAAATCTTTTAAATGCATTCGTGGATGGTGTTTTACATTTACAAATCACATATTTACACACAAATTATTTTTATGTTCACACAAATTATTATGAGACATATTTAAGCCCATAATTAGGTTTTCAACTTGTATTACTTTAGTTATTAGCTCTTCACCCTGTTTTAAGATGTCAGTGTGTTTTAGTTAACTTATTTCCCAACTATGCTCAAAGTGTATCAGAAACATAGATATATATCTCAGGTATCAGAGCAGAGCATTAATCCAGCACCAAACTTGTGAAAATGGCCCATACCATCTTGATCAGCAAAACGACACACCAAGTTATTAAGATTTAAAGCTATGGTGCGTTTTGATTCAATGCTGAGTACAGCCAAACTTGACAGGCTCTTCTCTGTCACAGTAGACCGCAAACAGTTGTGGGCGCCAGAGTATTTGTGTTGGGTAATCTCTGGTAGGGCTAACCCATACAGTGGTGGGGCTCAAGTCAGTATTTGCAATGTAACTACATACACGCTCCCCTTGACAGTGAAACGCCACATGTGAGGTTTAGATTATTTCCCTGTCTCAATCCAAATTGAACTGTATGAAATAAAAAGGCACATTTGTCTTGTAGTAAATAAAAAGGGCGACCTAGAGCCAATCCTGCAATTTCCCCACAGGTGAAAGAGTTGAAAACCCAACCCCTGCAGGGATTCTCCCCCAGGAGATTTTTTGAAATACTAACATCAAATACACATTCTGGTACTCTCTTGAGAAGAAAAATAAATAAATATATATTACTACACGACGTATTTAAAAAAATGAATGCCATTTTAGTTTTTTGTTACTTTGCTCTGAAAGCTGAACCTGCTGCTCCTCACAGAGAGAAGAGGGAGAGGCTGTGTGAATGACTTTACTTTGTGGATAAGGGTGGATAGCCCCCATTGTTCTGTGAGTCAAAATGAAAGACAGCCCACACACCTATCAATCATCAAACCGTGGGGTCTTATAGTTGTATCGATGTATATAGAGATGCACTACAGCAAAAGTATTCTCCGTCGGGACTTCCAGAAACAACACCACGCCGTTATCTTGATTCTGATTGGCCAGAAGACATTATCAAAGATGTTCTATTGAGAAGACGATCACTACGTGACAAAAGTGTTCAAAACCGTTTCTAGTCTTCGGTATTTCCAGACAAGTGGCTAATGAAATCAATCTTACTAACTGCTGTCTTTGTGATTTACTCCGCGCGAGTTGGCAGACTTTATTTTGCTTACTTTAACATCATTTTTCATGGTGGGGCTAAGCCATTTATTGGTATGGCTGTAACCTACCCCAGCCATACCCTGACCGCAAATACCTAATTCCTTCTGTCTACTTGTATCCGAAATGCTTCGCGTTTTGCGCTGTCCTCCCGTTCAAATGAAATCGCCGCCAATCATATTTCCAAGCTCGCGCCAGGGGGGGAGGGGTTACAAGGCTCGCGTCTTGTGCTGCATTCACTTGCACTCGGACATTAGAGATTTTCTCTCATAAATGTCCGATGAGCCACAACTTTTCTTTCAAAACAAAGCTGCAAAATGGGGTGGCAGCTGGGGTGACAAGGCCTTTTTCTGAGGTGGCAGCTGCCACCCCATGCCACCCCGTAGAACCGCCACTGCAGAGGAGAAAGGTACCATTGTTACAGCAAAGAGACAAAGATAGCTTAATATCACTTAAGAAGCACGCATAAAAAAATGATATATATTAAAGATATAAAACTAGAAATACACAATTTACAAGATCTACATCCAGAAACAATAACAGTTTAGCGATATAGCAGCCAGGTGAAAGTATAAAAGGTGGTAGTATACATTTCACAGCTATTTACGGTAAATATATATTGCACATAAGTAGTATTGCACAACAGGACTTTAATATTCTTTGTTATATGTGTGTGTGGGGTCTACCAGGGGCCGTGGTGGCCGCTGCAGGAAAGAAGGACCTGTGGTGTCTCTCTCTCTCTCAGTGAGACATTGCGGGATATCAGCCTGTCGCTGAAGGAGCTGCACGGTGAGGACAGGGTGTCCTGGAGGGGGGGGGGACACATTGTCCAGCAGGGAGGACAGCTTGGCTGCCATTCTCCTGTCTCCCACCACCTCCACAGTGTCCAGAGGTCTCCCCAGGACAGAGCTTATGGTTTGTTACTGTATATTTCTGAAAGAATATTCACTTCAAATTACATTGTAGGGTTTTGTTGTTATCTGAAAAACATGCACAATAAGTACTTTTTAGTCTTTTTCTCAAATCAGGAAAAATCACGTATAAAAAGCTCTCAACATCTGAAGAAGTCTTTCATCAGTGTGGACCTAAAGGCCTCAGTGTAAGTGTCTCTGATATAGCCTACAGCTCGCATGTTGTATTGTTGGTGAATGTATGGATGATTATATGTTCAGAGACTTGTGTGTTAGAACATTTCAAGTGTTGAATTGGCGTGAAAAAGCATGTTACAGTTTTGACTAGTAGGCTTACTGCTCAAACTAGGACAAAACAGCTATCCATTTTGTTTGCATTAGCACGTTTACTGACACATTAACAACTTGTTGGCATGAATTCAATGTTTTGTGTGAGTTACTTAATTTTCATACGTGCGACAGAGATGGGATGAAACAGTTGTAACCATTGCACATTAGGGCTGCACGATATAGCGTGTTGTGACGATAATCGCGTTATGCGCGATATTCACATCGCAGGACGTGCGTTTTTTTTTTAGGACGTGCGATATTAAGTAGGCAAATTAACTCAAACACGTCATGTTACAATTATTTTGCTGCTTGCTACAAAAGGAAAACTCGCACGGCTCTCATGTCAGGGGTACTTGAACACGACCGGCTCTGCATGCACAGCAAACCTCCAATCACAATCATTCTTGATCAGATCACAGCAGGATAACCGAGCTAGCTCAGCTTGTTGCTCTGATAACTTAAGATCCAGAAGTCTGTGACTAAAATCCTTCATCCGGTTAAATATTGTTTAAAAAATTAAAGTTTTTAAAGTTCAAGAAAGGATGGTTTGCGGAAAAAAACAACTGTCTTTTCTTCAATTCCTGTATTTTTTCATATCGCAATATATATCGCAGGGGAACAAAATATCGCAATGTCAGTTTTTATCCAATAGCGTGCAGCCCTATTGCACATAGAGTTAAGAGAAGGTCCAGACTATTTAAAGAAAAACTGTATACTTGACGCCAAATCCTCCCCCCCTGCTCTTCTTATCTGCCCTGAATTTATTTAATTCCTTTTAGATCTCCAGATTTCTGTAATGTTTTGGATGTTAAACATAAGAGTTCATATTACATTTCATTCAACCATTCTTTTGTTCTCTAGATCATTGAAGTTGAAGCAGAAGACACCAAAGTAATGCAACATGGCTTCTACAACACAGTCAGCTGTAGAGTACGTCAGGAGGGCCAGAACCCATCTTGTGAACAAATTAAAGAATCAGTCAGTGATTCTAGAGAACTTGAATCAGCAAGGAGTGTTACGTGACGAAGAGGTCTGCCTAATACAAGCAGAAGGGAATGACTACGATAAAAACAGAAAACTTCTAGACTCGGTAACCATAAAGGGGGAGAAAGCCAGCTATATATTCCTCGAAATTATTTACATGACGAGGAAGAGGACCGATGGGAGGACATCCTGTCTCCCTGAGAAACAGACTGTAGCTTCCGCTGAGAGCAAGACATTTGACCTGCACCACTGGATCAGCTGCTTCCCTTTCAAGGAAGACACACAAATGGGAAACATCTACCAACAAGGTATGTAATATAGTTATATAACTAATATAGAAAGTGTGTCACGTCTTCATTGCTGATGTTTGATGGGCTGTGTCATCTGGAAATATGCATCCACTGTTTAGTATGAGGGTACAGCATGCAATTTACAATATGTATTTACTTACTCACTGTTGTTTTTATTTTAGGTCCAACACCGTGCCACCGTTACCAGGCAAAGTTGAAGTCAAAAGCACAAAAAATATCAAAAGAGTTTTGGAAGGCAAACAAAGATCTGTTTGAAGAAAACAAGAAGCCTGATCTGTCGTACATGCCACTTGTGTTGGACACACAAGGAAGTGTTTCTCCCTCTAAAATAAAGAAATTTAAGAGCAAGAAAAGCAAGATGAGCCGTCCTAAAAAGCTAAGGACCTACATCCCTAAGGACAAAGCAGACATTTCTCCCAGTGACCTGCTTAAAAAAGATAAAAACATACTCTTGGTTGGTAAGTCTGGGATTGGAAAGACAGCACTCACTCTTGAAATGTTAAAGCTCTGGACAGAAAAAGATGACAAGGAGCTAAATTACATGTTTTACTTTGACATGAGAAAAATATCCAACATCAAGAGCCTGGAGGAGCTTCTCTTCAATGAGTTCAGTGAGCCAGATGAAGGCAAAGACGAGGTCTTACTGGACATAAAGAATAACTCTGACAATGTTACACTCATTTTTGATGGAATCACAGATCTGTCTTCACCAGTAGTGCAGAGACTTGTAAATAAAGATTTGCTCCAAGACTCAAAGGTCATTATGACTTGCAGACCAGCGGATGAAGAAGACCTTCCTTCTGAGGACTTTCAGAGAGTGGAAGTGAAAGGCTTTAGTGAGCAGACCATAAAAACATACATATCTGCTATGCTACGTGAAAGAAAGGAGAGGGTTTTGAGCAGCTTGGAGTTGTTAACACTTTGCCATGTACCCATGTATGCACTGATGGTGGCTGCATGCTTTTCCTTTGAGATATCAGAGAACTTTCAAAAGCCTTGCTGTATAACGGATATCTACATCAACATTTTCCGTTTTTGCCTCAAAAGAAACAGCAACACAAAATACATTCATCTAGATGCCTTCATCAAAAGCAAGAGTAAGGAGATACTGTCTTTGGCTGAAGTTGCTTTTCGTGCAACTGAAGGGAAAACGGTGAACTTGACACTAACTCCCTTTGAAGACAGCTGTGTCCTCTCCTTGCTCAAACAACTTGTTATCAAAGACGACCCTACTGAGAGAATAACCACTTGTGCATTTCTCCATTACACAATGCAGGAGTTTTTTGCAGCACTGTGGCTCTTGAAGAATCCAGATTTAATGAGTAATGTTTTTCAGCAATGCCTCACTGAGGAGAAGAAGCACATGAAACATCTGATCCCTTACATGTGTAGATTGTTGTCTGAGAAGAGCCGTAGTTTGATGGAGTGCCTGATTCCTCCTGAGGAGCTCAAGAATACATCCAACGGGTTCTGCAAGGAAGTGATATCCACATTCCTTCCTAGTCTGTGTGGAAACGATGAGGCTGATACTGAGGACAGTGGGCGCATACTGTTCCTATGCCAGTGCTTGTATGAGTCCCAGTGTCCTGAAGCATGCATCGACCTTCTGGAAAAACTGGAATATCGTCTTGACCTCAGTGAAGAGAGTCTCGATCCTTACACCTGCTGTGCTGTGGCCTACATGATCACTCAGTCCAAGGAGAGGGAAATATGGCTGAACCTTGAGGACGTCACGATATCACACCACGGAATGAGACCACTATTAGGATGCCTTCAAAACGTCCAATGGTATGGATGAGCAGTTATTATTACTGCTAAGATTACAACACATCTAATTAGGTAGAATGTAATTGTTCAAAGTTGTAACCTTTAATATATATATATATTAATATATACAGAAGTAATGAGAAAGTGTGAGCTGATTATTCTTCATATTGCAGGTGTGATTCTCTGCCACGGCAGCTGTGGGAGATCTTCCTTCTCAGCGAAGGGGAGATGGACTACATCACCTTACTTGGCCTTGATGGAAATCGGTTGCACCTTCCAGTGGAGGGGGACAGAAAGCTGTTTGAAAGAGCAGTGTCAGTCCTGCAGAAGATACGTTTGAAGGTTAAAATCTGCCTCCACTGGGAGAGGGAGAACCCTGACGGCCACAGTCTGTGTGAGACTCTGCCAGAGGCTCTGCCATACGTCAGCTCCCTCAGGTATGTAGCTTCTGTTTTTATGTATTTATGAACCTTTAGTAAAAGGGGCTGAGCCCCGGCACAATTTAACCCCTGGTAACGTTACACATGTTTTTTTTTTCTTGATATTTTTCTTAAGATATTTTAAATGGCACTGTCGTATACATTTAATTAATCCATTTGATAATATGTAATCAACTTCGGCACCCCTCCCATAAAAAGAGAAGAAAAATTACAATACAAATATTCATAACTCATATTCGAATACCTGAATCATTTCGTATATTCGATGAATCATTCCCATCTCGACTTCATACAGTTTACTTTGGGTGCTTTTATTGAATGCAATGATTGAATAATCCTCTCTGCATTGTTTTTGCATTCACAAGTTTGTTCTAAGTGGTGCAATTTGAGAATGTCTGTGTCCTCCGATGTTACACTGCAACCTGCCTGTGTGACACAGAGTCCAACCATACACAGTACATGTTCACACCTGCAGTACATACGTGTCAGCTGCCCAACTGCTTCACTGTTTGTAAAAGTAAATCAATCTTCATTTCATTAAAAAAAGTAATGTGCTATACCCTGCTTTACAAACAATACAGTGAATTCCTCTGCCTGTCTGTCTTACTGTCCCGGGATGTGAGGACACAGACAGTGAGGCTGGTTTACTTCATAGAGGAAATGGTGGTCAAACAACATAGGATCCAAACATTTTAATAGGTTTCATAACGATAAACATGACGGGCGTTTAGCGAGCAGCAGTGTGTGTATCAAGAGAGGAAGAGATGCTGGTCTGCATTGATCAGCTCACTAAACCAGCTCCCTGAGAGACAGAAAGGGAACCTGAACATTTTCTTTACAAAAAATTCACATTTAACCACAACATCTTTTCAGCGACTGGTGTGGGCTTGCCTTTTGCTGCAGATATTTTCAAATCGGCATAGCAGCTGTGAGCTCAAGCATGCCTTATTCATTTGCCTGGTCACGTCAGTTGAATCTGAACTTTGATCTCTTATCAAGATCCAGAATTGTACTCTCAGAAATCCTTCAAAAGCTGTGGAGAATTAAATGTTGCAATTGCATTTGATATTTAACAATAGCACTGTGTTAACAGCTGTAACTTTGTTTTACATTTAAAGTTTATACAGTTCTAAAGTACATGCAATGACACATGTGTTTGTTATCATGCAGCTTCAGGAGGACCCACAGAGGTCCAGGATTACAGGGCCAGGAGCAACGCTATGAGAAACTGAAGAGACAAGAAAAGCAGCTGTTTCTGGATTTATGCCTGAAAGCAGCTACTCTCATTCAAGGAGAAAGCGTTCACAATGAAGTGAACAACCTCATCTCTCTGTTTTCTTTTAACTCTGATATACAGAACATCCTTCTGGATTTGTATCAACACGTCAACACTCAAGAGAATTCAGCTGTTGTTCAAAAACTGAAGCCATTTTTCCAGTCAGCTCCTGAAGTCTGGACCATAGACCTCTCAGAGAGAAAGAGCTCCATCCTGCTGGAAGTGCTGAGACTCCAACCAGAGAAGAAACAAGTGGAGCTGAGAGGCTGCTCAGAGGAAGAGAGTGAAGTGAGGACTTTGCTGCAGTGTCTGCCTTATATCTCACAGATCAGGTAAATGGTAATCTGCAGATTCAATTTAACATAATTCAAACCACAGTTCATGGAAAAAAGTTTGTATTAGATAGAAACCTAAAATCACAATCTCTTGATTCCTTGTGTTTTCAGTTTTGTGCCTCAGTTATCAGAACCTTCAGGTGAACTCCAGTTCTTTGGGACTCTGTTCTGTGCAGCAGCAGAGAGAGAGCAGCAGACAGGAGAGAAGACACTGCAGCTGTTGTTATCAGTGTGCACATATCAAACAATAACTTTAACCAACATAGTTTCTTATTATGTTAAGAGGAACCCTCAGAGTGGTTTCGTGCTGGATCTGGCCTCCCACCTGAAGGACTATGAGACTAAAACAGGTCTGAGTGTCCTTCCATCGTTACAGTTTGTTCTCCAGTCAGCTCCTGCAGTCTGGACCATAGACCTCTCAGAGAGAAAGACCTCCATCCTGCTGGAAGTGCTGAGACTCCAACCAGAGAAGAAACAAGTGGAGCTGAGAGGCTGCTCATGTGGAGAGAGTGAAGTGAGGACTTTGCTGCAGTGTCTGCCTTATGTCTCAAAGATCAGGTCAGTCAGACAGATCATGTACATGTATTAATATTGTGTATATTTATTCAGATTCTGAAATATAAATAATCTGATAATCTACAGTTTTTCAAAAAAGACATTATTGTCATTCACAAATAAACATGATTTAGATAAAGCTGAATCAAATCAGTCTCACTTATCACACTCTTCTTCCTGTTTGAAATAATGTGAATCATAAAAAGAATCATGTTGCTCGGATACAACAAGACAGTCCTGCTAATACCTCCTCATACTGGAGCTATCAGAATAAAGTAGATTCAGGATGAACTGTTATAGACTTAGGAGCTGATTGATAGATTCATTATCCGGCCAAAATATTGCGTTCAGTCAATGAATGAAGTGTAACTGAGCAGGATGTTTGAACAATGAGTGGTTGAGACGACTGAATGAGGGGATTTTACCCAAGTGGCTTATTAGCTATTAAAAAGAACTCTGTAATCAGGAAGTGAAAAGGTTCTCACTATGAAGAGATGATTATGTAAAATAAGCACTGTTTCATTTTCATGGAGTTTTAAATAATGATAGATGTTAAAATGTGTGACCCAGTATTTATATCTTTTCAGCTAAGTGATGAAAAATGTTTTGGTAAAGTTCCCCTTGTTGGTTTAGGAGTGGTTTTCCAGTATAAAATACATCCTTTAATACAGAGCTGAGGAAACACCTTTGAAATCGGACTCTTGGTTCATTAAACATTTTGTCAAGTATCTCATTTCCTAAAGTTCTTCACAGACTCACTTACAGCCCTGCTAACAGCATGTTTACTTTAATGTTCGATTCATTAATTTGACTAAATGATTCCCATTAACGGTACTTGTAAGCTTCTGGCCAATACACTCCTTATCAGTAAAGCATGGCTCTTTGTGTACTGTTGACATCATCTGATAACAACAGGTTCAACCTTTACATCAATACAAATAAATACAAATCCCACATTTTGATCAATAAAGTACATTTTATCTTAATTCTTGTTCTAGTTCCTGGTTTGGAGACTCAGATGAAGTCCAGTTCTTTGGGACTCTGTTCTGTGCAGCAGCAGAGAGAGAGCAGCAGACAGGAGAGAAGACACTGCAGCTGTTATCATCAGTGTGCACATATCCTACATTCCCTCTTACTCACATACAGGGTTATTATGAAGAATCTCAGAGTGATTTCCTGCTGGATCTGTACTCCCACCTGAAGGACTATGAGACTAAAACAGGTCTGAGTGTCCTTCCATCATTACAGTCTGTTCTCCAGTCAGTTCCTGCAGTCTGGTTCATAGACCTCTCAGAGAGAAAGACCTCCATCCTACTGGAAGTGCTGAGACTCCAACCAGAGAAGAAACAAGTGAAGCTGAGAGGCTGCTCAGGTGGAGAGAGTGAAGTGAGGACTTTGCTGCAGTGTCTGCCTTATATCTCACAGATCAGGTTGGTGGGACCATTACTGTTTATTTTATGATATTGATTTTTCTAAGTGGATTTCTTAAGAAATACAAAATGAATGACCTCTGATTATGGGCAGTGTTTCAGGAGGAGACAATAGTCCTTCACTTCTGAACCTGATGTAGATGAATAACATTTCCCAGTTCAGTCATTATTTGAAACCACAGTCTTCTCCCAGTTAGAGAATAATGACATGATGTGAATCATAATGAGAGACCTTAAGCTCTGAGACAGCAGCACCATCATGCTCATGCCTCATTCAGAAATAAAGACACATACAAACACAAATAAACTTGCTGATGAAACTGCTATCAGCTTTTTAACATCTCTCTGCAGCTTATCAATAATCAGTTGTAACACAAACAAATGTTATTGCACAGATAGAAGAGGTTGCATCTCTTTTAATTTAAATAAAGAGCAATTAAAAGAATAAAGGCACAACAAGTGATACTCCATGTATCTCCCTCTTTAACCTCTTAAGCCCTGAGCCTGTTTTTCAGGTTTCAGGCTCGAAAATGCCACTAACACAACAAAGACTATATCTTCACTTTTAAAAGGGATAAATTAATAATATTTTCTCTCACAGCAAGGTTACATCTGTGAGTTGGATGTAGAAGTGTCATTATCAATATAGATGTTTTTATTTTAAAGTAAATTCAGATGGAACATAGTAAAAACATGTAAATTCTAATGTCCGCCTAAAAAAAAACACCCTTGAATGATGGGTTAGTAGACTAAAAGCTTTAGGAATCCAAACTATAACATATAATAAATACCCTATATCAAGATTGATGCGAAACAAGTGAAATTTGACCTTTTTAGAGAGGTTTAGAAAAATAAAGTCCAGGCGGACTCACCTCTGGGTAATTTGGGAACCATCAGTTCCATTTGACCTTTTTCACTGTAAAAATCATTTTATTACTTTGAATGATCACTATAGGTATTCATTCCATCCAAATACAACTGTTGTGAAAAAAACAAAACAAAACAAAAAAACATACTCTGTTATCCTTTTAGGCCCCGCGGACCCGGTTCCGGGGCCGAAATCGCGTCATTTGCAGGAAACAACGTCTAAGGAACCTTCATATTTGATAAACTATAAATATTTTATATCCATATAACGGAAAAAACTCATTTAACTGATCTTTTTCATTTTTTTTTTCAAAAAAAACAATGCTAACAGTGAACCTCTGAATAAGCCTCGAGCGAAAAATGCTAACCTATTACTGCACCGAAAATCACTCCTAGCTCCCTTATTACTTATCCTAGCTGCACATCCAACACATCGTTTAGGATCGTAAAGACACAGAATCTAACGGTGCCCACCTCAGCACTGAAAGATACAAACTCGCAACGTTATCAACAAAAACATACATCAAAACAAGTGGCGCTAAGTACTAACATGCGCTAGGCTAACATGGCTTACCTTGGTCTTTGTCTGGTCTAAACTGGTCTTCAATGCCATTAAAACGATAAAAACGATGATTTAGTTAATCCATAGGTTAATATCCAATGTGGCTGTGTCCCCTTTGAAATGTTCTGATAATCTATAAGCAATAAAACTGCAATTCCGTTATCTGCTGTCCGCTCTGTGCTCCGTGCGCTCTGGGTCCTGAAATTCCTGCTTCCTTACGTAGTAAACAATAAGTAAAGTCTGCTGCGTAAAGTGCTTACGCCGGCTGGCATTCTTCATACTTTACGCACGACCATATCTCTGGAACCCATTGATCGATTTGGGTGATTTACACCTTTTTCTTAACCATTACATCCAATAGAATCAATGGGCAGTTCCCAAATCCACGTAAACATTACCATTGCGGACTTAATACAGAAGCAAACGAAGCACATCTGAAAGTACAAGCCTGGACGGCAAAACTTTATACCCAGTATATTTCCATAAATATGATGATGGATTATCAGTAAAAAATTCTACGTGACACAAAGACATTGGATCAACCTTGAGCGGCGTTTTTATTCCGTTGAACACAACTTTTGATCACAAATCAAAAAAGGTAAGACGTAATTATTGTAATATTTTTGAAACCGGATGTTGTTTACTTTCTCTTTTCTGGCTGATAGCTCCAGGAATTCGGGGTCGTACAGTGATGACATTACATGTGTGGAATCTGTGGAGTCTCAGCTTTAATCGGATAACTTGTTTGTGCAGTTACGATAAGTAATAAGGGCATTGCTACCGTGAGTGCTGTGCAAAAGTCCGTTAGCATTAGTTAGCATTTTTTCGCTCCATGCTAATTCAAAGGCTTAGTATTACTCTTGTGTTTCTTTTAGCTAAAAATGGTTCATATTGTTAGTTAGCTGAGTTTCTTACCGTTAAAAGGATATGGAACATTAATAGTTTCATAAATGTTAAGAAGCCCTGAGACATAGTCTCGTAAAAAAACGGTGGGAGGGGTCCACTGGGGGAACCCTCGGGCTTAAGAGGTAGATACTAGATTCAACTTGACTGACTCTAATGAAACCTCTAAAGACTGTATAGTGAGCTTTAAATACAGATTTCAGACACATGAACGATCCTAACTTCTAGTCATCAGAGACAGAGGAGGTGTTACTAAACTCTGACTCACATGTGTATTATCTCAGGAGCAAAGTGAAGAGTTTCATGATGTGATGTTCTCTGCTACGTGATAGGGACTCTAGATGTTGTTGTTCCACTGTTTACATTATTATATTGGGAATATCATTTTAAAAACAAAACTCATTCACAAAGTAAAATCCCCTCAGGTGAACAGAATCCCTGGGAAGCAAATAAGAAGTGATTTGAGGAACAGGACTAGTGTCTGTGTTGTGAGTCAGCAGAAGAGCTAAGTGATGACACATGTTGGGGAAAGGTTCATTTACTGAAAGCTTTCCAAAATCCAAATATGATCCTTTTAACGGCAAAGTGACTTCAATATGAGGCTGATTGACTTCACTGTGTTCTGCTCACTAGCAGGTATTTGTAGACATTTAGCAGAAACACTCCCTATCAGAGTCTCTCTCTGCTGTTGATATCCTCTGATAACAAACTGTTCAATTCTAGTTTCAGTTTCTGGTTTGGACTCTCAGGTGAACTCCAGTTCTTTGGGACTCTGTTCTGTGCAGCAGCAGAGAGAGAGCAGCAGACAGGAGAGAAGACACTGCAGCTGTTATCATCAGTGTGCACATATCCATCATTCCCTCTTCCTTACAAATCTGATCCTGAGGATGAAGAATCTCAGTGTGGTTTCCTGCTGGATCTGTACTCCCACCTGAAGGACTATGAGACTGAAACAGGTCTGAGTGTCCTTCCATCGTTACAGTCTGTTCTCCAGTCAGCTCCTGCAGTCTGGATCATAGACCTCTCAGAGGGAAAGAGCTCCATCCTGCTGGAAGTGCTGAGACTCCAACCAGAGAAGAAACAAGTGGAGCTGAGAGGCTGCTCAGAGGAAGAGAGTGAAGTGAGGACTTTGCTGCAGTGTCTGCCTTATATCTCACAGATCAGGTTGGTGGGACCATTACTGTTTATTTTATGATATTGATTTTTCTATGTGGATTTCTTAAGAAATACACAATTAATGACATGTGATTATGGGCAGTGTTTCAGGAAGAGACAATAATTCTTCACTTCTGAACATGATGTAGATCAGGGGTATTCAACTAAAATTCAACAAGGTCCAGTTAGAGAAAATCTCCCCATGCAAAGGTCCGGAACATCAAAATGTCTAACTTGCTTCATGAATTTATGTATTGAAGTGACCTGTAGCTTTATCAACGTCTGCATGTAATCAACAACTGACTGCCAATCAAATAAAGAAAGTTTCTCTTTCATTCCCTCTTATATTGCAGTCCCTCACTCACTTTTTGTTTAACTCAGTGTGAGAATTGAGCTGGAGCTTGTCCTGCCAGGAGTTTGTAAATCTGGGCTGAAATGGTGTCAGGGCCATTCTCATACACATGCAGGTGCTCATTGGTTACAGTGATGCAAACACAGGTATGGTGAAAAAAGAGAGAACTATTCAAAGCAGAAAAAAACTGCGTAATATACCATCTGACAAAGGCCTGTGCTATAATGCTTTAATTAACTATTCTTTATAATATACTCAGATCAATAGAGACAGAGATGTTAAGTTATAAATCAAGAGATTTTTTTATTATTTACAGCAGGGGTGGGGAACCTTTTTCCTTTCAATTTTTACAACATCCTCCGAGGGCCGTACAAATGATTGAACTCAACCTCTGCTTAAAAAAACTAAAATCACAGCCGATTAATTTCGCCTTTCTTTCATTCTGTGCAAAGAAAAAGCAACCTCTTAATCCAGGTACCATGACTCACGCATGCATGCACGGTGTGGCATGACCACCAAAACAGAAAGGTATGGACACAAGATGTGTGCAAATGTATTTAGTATCCTATCCATGTGAACATGATTTAAGTGGGGGTGGGGGGACCTAACCTTCTCTAAGGGGGTCCGGGGGCATGTTCCCCCGGGAAGATTTTTTTAAAATATTGAAGTTAAAAGCATCAATCTGGTGCACTTTGAGAGCAACATTAGGAGATCTATGGGTACATCTCTCAACACCCATATGAAACAGAACTGTAAACAGATTCTTCTTTTGGGATATTTTACAAATCACTCCCCTCTTAAACTCTATTCTTGTTATTTTTAACAACTTTTTTGATACTGTCATATAGTATTTTATACCTGTTTTTAATTTAGTCTCATTAATAACTATAATGATCATATCAAGGTGTGCCTTAACCTCACTGAGCTGAGGTTATTTGAGCCTCTCAGGAGAGAGCTCTCTTCCACCTGGTTGTAGAAAAGCTCTTTAAATTCGTTAGCATAGCTAGCTAACCAAATGCTAATAACAACAGATCGCCACTGTGCTTAGGACTAAAGACACAGCCACGCAAACACTGCGGCATGTGTACAGCTCCTTATGGGTAGGCCTACTGTAATATTTGAAGGGGTGGAGCGGCGTTCCGGTGCTCTCCGTTACTCCTTTCAGACGAGACATACATGTGAAGACACGTTACGCTCGTGTTGTGTTCATGGAACCTGTCCTTGGCCAGGAAAAACAGGTACTCGCTTGTTTATTTATTTTTTCGGTCTAGATTTCTTCTTCATTTTTGAAGTGAGAAGTTGTCCGTCAGTCGGACTGACGGACGGACTCCCCCCCCCCCCCCCCCCCCCCTCCAAAACGAAAACTCTTCGGTTCTCCACGAATTACACCCAAATCAGCGTTAAAAATGCGGGAGGCGCCGAAAAATCCCCTATTAATGTATTGATTATAGCTCCGGGTCCGTATAGGTCGGCGTCTGGGTCCGGATCCGGACCGCGGTCCGCCTGTTGCCGACCCCTGATGTAGATGAATAACATTTTCCAGTTCAGTCATTATTTTAAACCACAGTCTTCTACCAGTTAGAGAATAATGAAATGATGTGAATCATAATGAAAGAACTTAAGCTCTGAGACAGCAGCACCATCATGCTCATGCCTCATTCAGAAATAAAGACACATACAAACATAAATAAACTTGCTGATTAAACTGCTATCAGCGTTTTAACATATCTCTGCAGCTTATCAATAATCAGTTGTAACACAAACAAATGTTATTGCACAGATAGAAGAGGTTTCATCTCTTTTAATTTAAATAAAGAGCAATTTAAAGAATAAAGGAACAACAAGTGATACTCCATGTATCTACCTCTTAACAGATACTAGCTTCATCTTGACTGACTCTAATGAAACCTCTAAAGACTGTATAGTGAGCTTTAAATACAGATTTCAGACACATGAACGATCCTAACTTCTAGTCATCAGAGACAGAGGAGGTGTTACTAAACTCTGACTCACATGTGTATTATCTCAGGAGCAAAGTGAAGAGTTTCATGATGTGATGTTCTCAGCTACGTGATAGGGACTCTAGATGTTGTTGTTCCACTGTTTACATTATTATATTGGGAATATCATTTTACAAACAAAACTCATTCACAAAGTAAAATCCCCTCAGGTGAACAGAATCCCTGGGAAGCAAATAAGAAGTGATTTGAGGAACAGGACTAGTGTCTGTGTTGTGAGTCAGCAGAAGAGCTAAGTGATGACACATGTTGGGGAAAGGTTCATTTACTGAAAGCTTTCCAAAATCCAAATATGATCCTTTTAACGGCAAAGTGACTTCAATATGAGGCTGATTGACTTCACTGTGTTCTGCTCACTAGCAGGTATTTGTAGACATTTAGCAGAAACACTCCCTATCAGAGTCTCTCTCTGCTGTTGATATCATCTGATAACAAACTGTTCAATTCTCCTTCCAGTTTCAGGTTTGGACTCTCAGGTGGACTCTCAGGTGGAGTCTCAGGTGGACTCTCAGGTGGAGTCCAGCTCTTTGGGACTCTGTTCTGTACAGCAGCAGAGAGAGAGCAGCAGACAGGAGAGAAGACACTGCAGCTGTTATCATCAGTGTGCACATATCCTACATTCCCTCTTACTGACAAACAGGGTTATGAAGAATATCAGAGTGGTTTCCTGCTGGATCTGTACTCCCACCTGAAGGACTATGAGACTAAAACAGGTCTGAGTGTCCTTCCGTCGTTACAGTCTGTTCTCCAGTCAGTTCCTGCAGTCTGGTCCATAGACCTCTCAGAGAGAAAGAGCTCCATCCTGCTGGAAGTGCTGAGACTCCAACCAGAGAAGAAACAAGTGGAGCTGAGAGGCTGCTCAGAGGAAGAGAGTGAAGTGAGGACTTTGCTGCAGTGTCTGCCTTATATCTCACAGATCAGGTAAATGGTAATCTGCACATTCAATTTAACTTAATTCAAACCACAGCTCATGGAGAAAAGTTTGTATTTGATTGAAACCTAAAATCACAATGTTTTGATTCCTTGTGTTTTCAGTTTTGTGCCTCAGTTATCAGAACCTTCCGGGGAACTCCAGTTCTTTGGGACTCTGTTCTGTGCAGCAGCAGAGAGAGAGCAGCAGACAGGAGAGAAGACACTGCAGCTGTTGTTATCAGTGTGCACATATCAAACAATAACTTTAACCGACGTAGTTTCTTATTATGTTAAGAGGAACCCTCAGAGTGGTTTCCTGCTGGATCTGTACTCCCACCTGAAGGACTATGAGACTGAAACAGGTCTGAGTTTCCTTCCATCGTTACAGTCTGTTCTCCAGTCAGTTCCTGCAGTCTGGACCATAGACCTCTCAGAGAGAAAGAGCTCCATCCTGCTGGAAGTGCTGAGACTCCAACCAGAGAAGAAACAAGTGAAGTTGAGAGGCTGCTCAGGTGGAGAGAGTGAAGTGAGGACTTTGCTGCAGTGTCTGCCTTATATCTCACAGATCAGGTAAATGGTAATCTGCAGATTCAATTTAACTTAATTCAAACCACAGCTGATGGAGAAAAGTTTGTATTTGATAGAAACCTAAAATTACAATCTCTTGATTCCTTGTGTTTTCAGTTTTGTGCCTCAGTTATCAGAACCTTCAGGTGAACTCCAGTTCTTTGGGACTCTGTTCTGTGCAGCAGCAGAGAGAGAGCAGCAGACAGGAGAGAAGACACTGCAGCTGTTGTTATCAGTGTGCACATATCAAACAATAACTTTAACCGACGTAGTTTCTTATTATTTTAAGAGGAACCTTCAGTGTGATTTCGTGCTGGATCTGTACTCCCACCTGAAGGACTGTGAGACTGAAACAGGTCTGAGTGTCCTTCCATCATTACAGTCTGTTCTCCAGTCAGCTCCTGCAGTCTGGACCATAAACCTCTCAAAGAGAAAGAGCTCCATCCTGCTGGAAGTGCTGAGACTCCAACCAGAGAAGAAACAAGTGAGGCTGAGAGGCTGCTCAGGTGGAGAGAGTGAAGTGAGGACTTTGCTGCAGTGTCTGCCTTATATCTCACAGATCAGGTTGGTGGGACAATTACTGTTTATTTTATCATGTTGATTTTTCTCAGTGGATTTCTTAAGAAATACAAAATCAATGACATCTGATTATGGGCACTCAGAAATAGACAATAATCATTGTTCATTGCTTCATTCAGAAATAAAAACACATACAAACTAGGGATAGGAATTTGAAAGCAAATGTATATTAAAATATTCCCCCCCCAAAAAAACGGTTAAATGAAATGTACATATACCATAAAAAAAACAAAAAACATATTCAAATAAGTAATAATAATAATAATAATTGGAAGTGGTTGAGTATTGAGCTAGTTGACTTATGATACACAAGTTTCATTTAGCATAGTTTGCACTCTACACCGCACTCACTAACCTGGTCTAAATATTTCCACACATTACTCCTTTTTGACGCCATGTCTGTTGTGTAGGTGTGTGTTAATAATTACCGGACTATGACCGGTAAAATATGTTGAATACTGGCAAAACTAAATCTCTCCTGTCAAAATGTCTTTGTACTTTGCCGCCACACACGGTTGCCAAGCAGCGCTTACTGTTGTTTAGGCTGCCCACTCGTGTGTCGTGATCATTGGTGGGGGGGGAGCACGCTCATGAACTATTAGCGCCGGAAACTCGCAGTGGGGTAACTGCGGAGTGCATTTGCACCGCATTTGGGAAGAAGATGAGGTTTGAGTCTGCGTGATCTGCGTGTAGGGAGGGGCAGCAGCCATATCATTAGCTAGAACTAGCTAGATCTGATGGATTTGGACATAAACGCGAGGGAAGTATTACCGGACGCGAGAGAGGGATCAGCACCTGCAGCTCTGCCCGCTGTGAGGGACCGGTGAGCGGAGCAAAACACACCTTTAGACCTAACACACTTAGCTATGGCACTGTCGTATACATTGGATTATTCCATTTGATAATATGTAATCAACTTAGGCACCCCTCCCAAAAAATAAAAATTAATTTCAATAAAAATATTCATAACTCATATTCTCATATTACCTGAATAATTTGGAATATTCTATTCATCATTCCCATCCCTAATACAAACACAAATAAACGTCCTTGTAAAACAAAAAATCCCTATTGCACAGATAGAAGAGGTTGCATCTCTTTTAATTTAAATAAAGAGCAATTAAAAGAATAAAGGAACAACAAGTGATACTCCATGTATCTACCTCTTAACAGATACTAGCTTCATCTTGACTGACTCTAATGAAACCTCTAAAGACTGTATAGTGAGCTTTAAATACAGATTTCAGACACATGAACGATCCTAACTTCTAGTCATCAGAGACAGAGGAGGTGTTACTAAACTCTGACTCACATGTGTATTATCTCAGGAGCAAAGTGAAGAGTTTCATGATGTGATGTTCTCTGCTACGTGATAGGGACTCTAGATGTTGTTGTTCCACTGTTTACATTATTATATTGGGAATATCATTTTACAAACAAAACTCATTCACAAAATAAAATCCCCTCAGGTGAACAGAATCCCTGGGAAGCAAATAAGAAGTGATTTGAGGAACAGGACTAGTGTCTGTGTTGTGAGTCAGCAGAAGAGCTAAGTGATGACACATATTGGGGAAAGGTTCATTTACTGAAAGCTTTCCAAAATCCAAATATGATCCTTTTAACGGCAAAGTGACTTCAATATGAGGCTGATTGACTTCACTGTGTTCTGCTCACTAGCAGGTATTTGTAGACATTTAGCAGAAACACTCCCTATCAGAGTCTCTCTCTGCTGTTGATATCATCTGATAACAAACTGTTCAATTCTACTTCCAGTTTCTGGATTGGAGTCTCAGATGACGTCCAGTTCTTTGGGACTCTGTTCTGTGCAGCAGCAGAGAGAGAGCAGCAGACAGGAGAGAAGACACTGCAGCTGTTATCATCAGTGTGCACATATCCATCATTCCCTCTTACTCACAAACAGGGTTATGAAGAACATCAGTGTGGTTTCCTGCTGGATCTGTACTCCCACCTGAAGGACTATGAGACTGAAACAGGTCTGAGTGTCCTTCCATCATTACAGTCTGTTCTCCAGTCAGCTCCTGCAGTCTGGACCATAGACCTCTCAGAGAGAAAGAGCTCCATCCTGCTGGAAGTGCTGAGACTCCAACCAGAGAAGAAACAAGTGGAGCTGAGAGGCTGCTCAGAGGAAGAGAGTGAAGTGAGGACTTTGCTGCAGTGTCTGCCTTATATCTCACAGATCAGGTCAGTTGAACAATAACTTACATTTATGATATTAGGTGGATTTCTTAAGAAATAAAACAATGAATTACATCAGATTATGGGCAGTGTTTCAGAAAGAGACAATAATCCTTCACTTCTGAACATGAAGTATATCAGGGGTGTCAAACTCAAATACACAGTGGGCCAAAATCAAAAAATGGGTACTAGTCGAGGGCTGGACTGGTTCAATGTTTACTGCAGAACTTATTGAAATGAACTTATTGAACATATTAAACCTGGAACTAACAAAGCTTACATTTTTGCCTATAAAAACAACATTAAATAATCAGTTGCATTCATTTCTTATGGCTCTATCTGCAGCTTTTCCAGAGTCATTTGTTATGATTACATTTCTCCACAGGCCAACAACAGCTTCAACAAAACTATTTCCCTCAAAGAAAAAAACAAACATGCCCTGTTGTCGTGAGAGAGAAAGTGCAGAAGGAAACATCCATTTAAACTCAGGTTGCTGCTCTGTGATGCTAGTTCAAGCCAGATACTTCTCATCTTGCAAGTTCATCAATGTTTGGGGTTAGGCTCTGAGCTGAGGAAATCCTCAGGATTGAGTGAAGGTGTGCGTGCAATATACCGGCGAGCCAGATCTAATAGTAATTTAAAATTATGTTGCGGGCCGAAATTAAATCCACCACAGGCCTGATTTGGCCCCCGGGCCTTGAGTTTGACACATGTGATGTAGATGAATAACATTTCCCAGTTCAGTCATTATTTAAAACCACAGTCTTTTACCTGTTTGAGAATAATGAATTCAGTGTTGTAGTCAAGTCACCAATTCACAAGTCCAAGTCACTCTCGAGTCACCACTCTTCAAGTCCGAGTCACCAAGGGAGAGTCGTAGTCGAGTCCGAGTCCAAGTCCGAGTCACCCAAGGAGTGTCCGAGTCGAGTCCGAGTCATCATTACCTGTGTTCGAGTCCGAGTCCGAGTCACCTAAGGAGTGTCCGAGTCGAGTCCGAGTCATCATTACCTGTGTTCGAGGCCGAGTCCGAGTCAACGAAGAAGAGTCCAAGTCAAGTCCGAGTCACAAGTCTTCATGTATTAATCGTCGTGGATATATGTGTTGAAATGTAGCTGCTCCTCTATATTGCTTTTATCCTGTCATGTTATACTAATCTGTCTATTGAACTGCTGTGAAGCCAGTTTGGCTACAATTCTTGTAATAGGTGCTCTACAAATATAAAGCTTATTACTAATATTAATATTATTATTATTATTATATATAAATAAACTATATTTAAAATGAGTTACCTTTTAGAGAAGTGATTATATTTGTATGCCAACATTTTCCTATATGGTAAAGTTTTCGTTTTGCACTTTTATTTTGATAGTAATAAGATCGAGACTCTTATTTTGAAGGAACTTTTACCAGTTAAATCGGTTTACTGATAAAGATTGAACCCCAGAAAGCACATGGCTACTTAGCATGCAAAATGACATCATTCTGCATGTTAAGTAGCCATGTGCTTTCGTGTTATGGCTGAATCTTTATTTATTGATTAGATCACGTTACTCTGATGGTAGTGTTCAAGACAGCCTATATGTCTGAAGTCGATCCTTAGAGTAATGTGTTACGGAGCCTTCTCTTCAATATTGTTTCCACATAACGAGCATTTTGCGCTGCTCTTTTCCAATATGGAAGCAGAATGTGTGAAAGCATACAGCACGATGCGGGGGGTGTCTCTAGACATCTTTAGACTGGATAAGCGGGGCCCAGTACATGAACTCGCCTCGCAGGTGCACACGCCAGGATCGAGGACATCAGACTCCAGAAAAAATTAGCTCGAGTCCAGTGGCGGCCAGCCCATAGGGGCGCTAGGGGCGCCGCCCCACTTCTTCCCACATTACAAATTAAAATAAAAAAAGATTAAATAAAAAAAAAAAATCTTTTTAATTTTTTTTTTTTTTTTTAAAGTTACTGATAAGTCACATGTTTCCTGCCTGGCCTTGACCGTGCATCATTACCCTCTCTCGTCTGGGCGCTAAGAGAGGAGCCCTCAACCAGTGCAGCAGCAGCCACTAGCAGCTGACTGTTGGTATCTGTAAGCTATGGCTCCGAAACATAATTTCAGCCAATCAGCGTCGTCAAATCTGATGACCACCGGGCGCCAATGTCAGCGCCCGGTGCAGGGTTATGGCTAGAAAGGATCCGTCTTGTGTAAAACTCTCGCGAGAGTTTGCGAGTCACGTGGCTGAATGTTTACGTTTGACATCAGTGGGCCACAGCAAATTATGGTGAGAAGCTAAACTATCTATTAATTATGTCAATTACAGGGAGTGTGATTGTAACTGTGTATGTGAGTAGCTGGATGCAAAGAGGTAAACACTGTCTTTTGTTTCCCATGCTTGCTCTTCAAACAGCCGGGGACAGATACTATGTGCCCGTGCTAAATACAAACAGACACACTTACATATTATTGTAGTTGAGTTTTGACAGCATCCATCAAACTAGATGTTTTGCCTTAATGGTCTGTTTTCTAATATTTCTTTGTTTCTGAACCACGTCTGTGTCTGCATATAATGTTCGTATTTATTCTCCTCAGGGTTCCCGCAGGGTCTTAAAAAGTCAAACATTTGATATTCTGAATGTAAGGCCTTAAAAAGGTCTTAAATATGACCCAAAAAATAAGAAAGGTCTTAAATATGATCGGATTTGAAAGGTACTTCTGTGTTGCGATAGCGTCTAAATGTGTTTTGGGGGAAATGTCCGGGCTGCAAAGTAACCAGTACGGTAATAGCCTTTCAGTTCCCCCCAACAATTGGTATTGAATTAAATCAACATGGAACCAGTAATCTCTAACTTTGTTTCCCCCGGCCCCTTATCGGAGAACACCCAGCTAGTAACCTAGCAACCAATCTTCAGCTTGCGGCAGTCAGAAACTCATGTATCTTCGAATCTACTTAAAAAATAATATGGGGAAGTGTCAGTTCAACCGTATTTGGTTGGAAAACATCTAATTTAGTGCTTGGTTGAAACCAGTGGAGGGGAACGTGTTTGAAGCCCGCCGCACCATTTGCAAAATAAATAAGCGTTTGTTTTGCTAGCTAGTGCAGCAGCTCCCGCGACAACACCGGGGGACCTCCGGGCGACGTTTGAGTCTACGTCAACCCTAAAAGCGGAGGTGCTTTAGACGCTAAATACCGTAGCTAAACACCAATCATACAACAGCAACGATGAAATAGTGTAGCCTATTTAATTTAAGGGGTAATTTCTCAAAATGTTCCCAGTGTTTTTTTTTCACCATTACAATAGCCCCACCTAAAATAATTTCCACCAGCCGCCACTGCTCGAGTCCGAGTCCAAATCGAAGCGTCAATGTACAAGTCCAGTCCGAGTAATCGGGGGGTAAAAAAATCACGAGTCCGAGTCCAAGTCAGCGTACGCGATAATTCACGAGTCCGAGTCCAAGTCATCGTGCGCGAGAATTCACGAGTCCAAGTCCGAGTTGCGTCAATCAGTGCGCGAGTCGAGTCACGAGTCCCGAAAATCGGCACTCGAGTACTCCATCTCTGAATGAAATGATATCAATCATAATGAGAGAACTTAAGCTCTGAGACAGCAACACCATCATCCCCATGCCTCATTCAGAAATAAAGACACATACAAACATAAATACATTTCGTGAGGAAGCGCACACACTCCCTCACTAACATTTTGGCTTAACTATTTGTTTGTTATGCAAGGTAGTACAAGTTTCTTCAGAGTTGTCTTTATTTCAGTTAAAGTTATAAAAACAGTTTACATAGACAAATTAATAAAATAAATCTAAATTAATTTGTCAGTCTTTAAAACACACAATCACAAAGTAATTGTGTGTAAAAAAATGCAATGTAATGATGTTACATATTGCGCCGAGGCTTCGGAGCGTGCGTCAAGTAATCCCGGAAGTTTTTTGTGAAGCTTGTATCGAGGCTTGTATCGTTTTGGGCCAGTGACGTTACCGATGACAAACGAAGCCTCGCTGCCTGTCGATACCACGTGACTGCTTCAGAAAGTGCTTTAGATCGGTTGAACCACAACGCTCATATTACCCATGGATGTATAATAAGAACGATATTACCCCTCCTGTACCCAGGCCCGGTGACACCATGGAATTAAGAGAGCTCCGACCCTCACTTATATAGAGGTCGGAACATGTCATAAATATAAATGAATAAAAGTAGGAATAAAAACATCAATAAATGAATAAATACAGGAATAAATAGGGTGCAGTGTTTTCAGGTAGATTCAATATGTGGGCTGTGGCTCAGCTGGAAAGCAGTTGACTCTCAACCGCAAGGTCCCTGGTTCAAAGACTGGTCAATAAGTATTTTTTTGTGTTGATAAAAGCTACAGCTAAATTAGATAATGTAGTTAATAATGTATTCTTTGATATGGTTTATTCTTTCTCAGGCTACAACATGGTTAAGTTTACGAATATTATTAAGGAATACAAATCCCTCTTTGCAATGTTTACCAGCCTCCTTAGGCTTTCCATTCACGAACATTAAACTGGAATAAATACAATATTGTTAACATGAAAATATGATTTTATGTTCGTTGTTTAGAGTTATTCTAAGGCTTTACTCATTGGGAACTCGGTATGAGATGGTTTTCAAACTTGTTTCAATAATATACCCCCTTTGAAAAACAAATTCAGCCAAGTACCCCCTGATCAGCACAACAAACATTTGTTAGGTACAAAAAGCCTTTATAAAGAGGTACAGCGCTGCACCATCAGTGTCTGATTTATTAAAACAACAACATTGTAACTGAGAAAACCTTAAATGCTACATTTCAAATGTTTACAATCCATCACTAAATTCATGGCAAACCAATTTTAACATCATGCAATAACACTGAGACGACATGAGTTGCATTGAACTGATCTTTTTAATAAGTTGTACTTACAATGTAGTGAGAAACATGGGCTTGTGCTTCACTGAGGAGCTTTGTCATTCTCAGTGACAGGGAGGCAAACTGCAGTTATTACACTTCGCGTTTTGAAATATGTGTAACTCTGTTAATATAAAACCCACACTGCTCAAACTTCGTTTCCTAAAATTGGTATATTTATTTATCTATTTATTTTGGGGCGTGGGGAATGAAGAGAAAAAAAGATATGAGCATTTTTAGAGAAATGCTTGAGGGTGGGAATAAGAGAACCATCTTTTTGTGTAGGGTGCATTGTATGACAGGCCTGCTCATCACAATATGCACCCCCTTGCTATCTTACAAAATAAAACATACATGAAACTTGCTCCATTCATTGGTACTAGTCCTACAACCGTACCCTAAAAAATGCTTGAGGGTGGGAATAAGAGAACCATCTTTTTTAGGGGGGTGCTTTTTACAGCAGGCCAGGTTGCACCCGATAATATGCCAGCTGGGAGCAACAGAAACACATTTCACCTAATTGGATAATCTAATTTGAATAAAACCGTCATGCCTTAACCTTCAACACTTAATTTGAGAAACGCCATAACATATTGAACATCACAACAAACAACTGCAGGACTAGCCCTCACTCCATACTTGTTTTATTTCTGACTTGGATGATAAACCAGGCCTGTCATAAAAAGCACCCCCCTAAAAAAGATGGTTCTCTTATCCCCCCCCTCAAGCATTTTTCAGGGTATGGTTGTAGGACTAGTACCAATGAATGGAGCAAGTTTCATGTATGTGACCCTTTTTATTTTGTAAGATAGCAAGGGGGTGCATATTGTGATAAGCAGGCCTGTCATAAAATGCACCCCACCCAAAAATATGTATGTATTCATCCCACCCTCAAGCATTTTTTAGGGTACGGTTGTAGGACTAGTACCAATGAATGGAGCAAGTTTCATGAATGTGAGACTTTTGTTTTGTAAGATAGAAAGGGGTAAGAATATGCTCACAAAGACTATGTAACATTTGTAAACATATATTTTGTTTATTATATGACAAATATGCAAAACAATAAATGGTAAAGATAAGTAGAAAATAAACGTATTTAAGATACGTTCATAACTAACGTAACGTGGGAGAAAATATGTTTCTAGAAGATATGTAGAAAATAAACTTATTTGAGATACATTGATAACAAACGTAACGTGGGAGAAAATACGTTTCTAGCTAAACGTAATTGAGAATGCAGTTTAGTTCTGTGGGTACGTAAAAGAAGTGACGAATGAATGAAAAATCCAGGATTCGACACCACTACCATCAAAATACGGAGCGAAAAGTTTAACCACAAGAATCAAGACTATATGAGCTACCACTAAGCGACTCACAGTCTGTAAATTACCATTAAAAAAAAACCTGGACGTTTAGTTTTCTTTTTAAGCATCGTTTTAAGGTCTAAACGTTTCATTTACAAATGCGCGTTCCGGTGACAAGGGGTGCATTTCATGATGGGGGTGCATAATTTGACACAACACCGGCAAGAGGTAGCTCCTATTAGCCGTCCCCCGGCAACTCCCGAGCAGCCGGGAGACTGGGTGACTGTTCAGAAGGGGCATAACGTGAGACCCACAGGTCCCCACCAACCCGTTCACGTATCTAACAGATTTTCCCCACTCAGTGAGGCACGCGCTTAGATGCCAACTCTGGCCCTCGTGGCCCTCGTGAAATTCCTGCCCTGGGTACAACATAGGGTTTCATGAAGCGGTTGTCGTTGTTGGGTGAAAAGCAAACAGCTGTTTGCTGCGGAGCGCAGCGCAAGCAGTCTCCCGTGAGTGGGAGCGCGCTCCTTCACTACAGACTGTCGCTATCAATCTATCTCTCTCTCTCTCAAACTATCTCTCAATCTATAAGGAACTGCAGTGGACAAAAGGCGTCGCTATAGCAACACGTCACAAAATCAATAGCACGAAAAGGGGTGGGGTCAATGTGATTCTCAAGAGCACACATGTTTCTACACGGACCACTATTGCGGTAAGCATGTTGTAACTTCCGGTTGTTGTTGTCATCTCCGGGTATCCCGTGTGCCTGTTCTGTTGCTGATAGCTTATTTTCTTAAACTTAATAGATCGTTTTAAAACTCTTGATCACGGCAACTGCCTGACGTTGTAATCACACGTTACTACAGCTTAAGCACTCACAACTCTCCTTCTCTTAGCGACTGTAACTCCACAGTTGCCTACACTCTTTTCGGATTTGCTAACGGTAGCTACTTTAGCTTGATAGCTAGCCATGGCTCTTTCCCCACCCTCGGGGGCTATTTCCTGCTCTAACTGTCTCATGTTTGGTTACTTCCCTACCTCCTTTACTGGTACCAATACATGTGTTAAATGTAGTATAGTTGTTAGGTTGGAGGCGGGAATCATAGCCATAGAAGCCCGGCTCCGCATCTTAGAAAATAACTCAGCTACAGTAAAGCCCATGTTAGCCGGTGCGGACCGGCAAAAGGTAGCTCCTCTTAGCCGTCCCCCGGCAACTCCCGAGCAGCAGGGAGAATGGGTGACTGTTCAGAAGGGGCATAACGCGAAACCCGCAGGTCCCCACCAACCCGTTCACGTATCTAACAGATATTCCCCACTCAGCGAGAAACCCGCTGAGAAGCCAAGTCTGGTTATTGGTAGCTCTATTATGAGACACGTGAATTTAGAGACCGAAGCGTCCACAGTCACATGCATTCCGGGGGCCAGAGCGGGCGACGTTGAGGCGCATCTTAGACTGCTGGCTAAAAATAAATGTAAATACAGTAGGATTGTTATTCACGTCGGTGGTAATGATGTTCGTTTACGCCAATCAGAATGCACCAAACTTAATGTGGCGTCGGTGTGTAGTTATGCTAAAACAATGTCGGACACCGTAATCTTCTCTGGTCCCCTCCCCAATCTGATCAATGATGACATGTATAGCCGCATGTCATCATTTCAGCGCTGGTTGTCTTGGTGGTGCCCAGCAAACAATGTGGGCTTCGTAAATAATTGGCCAGCCTTCTGGGGAAAACCTGGTCTGATTAAGAGAGACGGCATTCATCCTACTTTGGAAGGTGCAAATCTCATTTCGGCAAACATTTCAGGGCTCTGTGGACTTAATCCATGACAAACTGGAGTTGAGACCAGGAGGCAGAGTCGCAGTCTTACACGCTTCTCTGCGCTCTCTCCTAGGCAGTCATCCATAGGAATCCCGGACCCAATAAAATACCCAATATTAACGGTGTGTGTGTCTGCCCAAGGACAATTTAAGGTAAAACCTAATAGAGGTGTCATACATAATAATCTAATAAAAGTAAATGTAACAACTACTACAGTGCAACAAAACAGGAAGATTAAATGTGGTCTCTTAAACATAAGATCTCTAGCATCTAAAGCAATACTGGTAAATGATTTAATATCAGATTATAATATTGATATATGCTGTCTCACTGAAACTTGGTTGAGACATGAAGAATATGTCAGCATAAATGAGGCCACTCCACCCAGCCATATCAATACTCATATTGCCCGAGGCACGGGCCGAGGAGGTGGAGTTGCAGCAATCTTTGACTCAAGTTTACTTATCAATACTAAACCAAAATTAAATTATACCTCCTTTGAAAGCCTTGTTTTTAGTCTTACACATCCGACCTGGAAAACTTTGCAGCCAATCTTATTTGTTACAGTGTACCGTGCACCAGGTCCTTATTCAGAATTCTTATCAGAATTCTCTGAGTTTTTATCAGCTTTGGTTCTTAAAACAGATAAAGTAATTATCGTAGGTGACTTTAATATTCATGTTGACGATGATAAAAATAGCCTTACTGTTGCATTTAACTCTATATTAGATTCTGTTGGTTTCTGTCAGAGTGTAAATAAACCAACCCACTGCTATAATCACACTCTCGACCTTGTTCTGACTTATGGTATTGAAATTGAGCAACTATTAGTTGAACCGCATAATCCTGCTTTATCCGACCATTTCTTAGTAACTTTTGAAGTACTGTTACTAGACTACAAAGCATTAGCCAAAAGCTTCTGCAGCAGAAACCTATCTGTTAGTGCTATAGCCAAATTTAAAGAAGAGATTCCACCAATACTTAACTCGATAGCATGTCTGCATGTAGGGGAGGAAACTTATACAAAATGTACACCACCCCAAATTGATCATGTTGTTGATAGTGCTACAGATGCGCTGCGAATAAAATTAGACTCTGTTGCTCCTTTGAAAAAGAAGAAAATAAAACAACATAGATTAGCTCCATGGCATAATGCCGAAATTCGCAAAATAAAGCAGACAACTTGAAAGGATATGGCGTTCCACTAAACTTGAAGAATCTCGTTTAATTTGGCATATTACTCTCAATGAATATAAGAAAGCACTGCGTAAAGCGAGAGCAGCATACTACTCTTCATTAATAGATGAGAATAAGAATAATGCAAGATTTCTTTTCAGCACTGTAGCCAGGCTGACAGAGAGCCACAGCTCGACTGAGCCTTCTATTCCCATAGCACTCAGTTCAATCAGGAGAGACGTGATGTATGGAATACATGTTTATTATCGGGTCACATTATATAAATGAAACATGATGATGACAGTTTATAACAAGTGAATGAAATGGTGTTTGGCGATTAGGCCCAGGTTTTGTAGGATGTCATTCGGGAAGGGAAGAACCGTTTCCGATGAACCCCCCTGGGTCTAGACACTGGTGGTGGTGATAAGTGGTTAGGTCCGGTTGGAAGGGAGAAGGTTGGGCTTGGCCCTGAGTTGGAAGCAGGAGGCGAAGGGGTGGAGGAGGGTTGCGCGTTGACACCTGGAAGACAGCTGATGGAAAAGGGGAGAGCATATATAGAGGGATTAACAGGTGCGATGATTAGGCTTGTGAACGGAGGGAATTGATAGGTTAGCTGAGGAGTGGCGCTCCCTATCATTTAGTGAAGGGAGCGAGTATTGCCATGACGCGCAATACAAAGTGATAGGTCTTCCTGCCTGAACTTGCGCTGAGCTTCATTTCAATCAGGAGAGATGTGATGTATGGAATACATGTTTATTATCGGGTCACATTATATAAATGAAACATGATGATGACAGTTTATAACAAGTGAATGAGATGGTGTTTGGCGATTAGGCCCAGGTTTTGTAGGATGTCATTCGGGAAGGGAAGAACCGTTTCCGATGAACCCCCCAAAAGAAGTGAAAGTATGAAGTACTGAACGTGATGGATCTTACCTTGTGGGATGCAGTGGAAATCTATGGATGAAATGAGAGGTTAATACATGTGGGGATTTAGACATACTGATGCCTCCTAGGCATCCTCCCTGGACGTACAGGGCTTCCTGGACGTACAGGGCTTCCTGGACGTACAGGGCATCCTGGACATACAGGGCATCCCGGACATACGGGGCTTCCCGGACGTACGGGGCATCCCGGACGTACGGGGCATCCCGGACGTACGGGGCATCCCGGACGTACGGGGCATCCTGGACATACAGGGCGTCGTGGACATACAGGGCTTCCCGGACGTACGGGGCATCCCGGACGAACGGGGCATCCTGGACGTACAGGGCATCCCGGACGTACGGGGCAACCTGACTTCGCAGGGACACATTTTTATACGGACCCGAAGGTTACAACCTGGACGTACAGGGTTAGACATGCAAGGATAAACATGAGCCGCGGGGCGAATATACGTGCTGACATGCTAAGAACCACCACCAGTTATATGCATACGTACCAATTTGAAGGTTGGAGAGACCTTTGGATAGCCAGCACGGCACTGGCGTTCGGACGAATGTAGGATGAGAAGCGGTTGTTATAGGGAAGAGGAACAATTACCTTGATTGCGGCAGGTTTGCTGCACCTATCCTGAACGAGCCCTGAAATGCTCTTCAGACACCACCACCAGTTATATGCATGTTTACCAGAGGTAAACTGGAGAGATCTTGGATAGCCGGCACGAGCCGATGCCCGGCGAAGAGGGAGATGTAGACAATGTAATGCGGCTGTTAGCTTGAGTACAATGATGCATGAATATCATACCCTGCTTAACATAAGCCATGTGAGCATGAAACCAAATATATGAGTGCAATATGAGCAGCATGAAATAATATTTGCTTAGGTAAATGCTGAGACATGACCCATGATATAGGCAGGGCTCAACGCTAACTTTTAAAAGTGGTTGCCAGGCTGGCAACCAGGCATCCGCTTTTGGTTGCCGACTGAAAATAAGGTTGCCCTTTTTGATACCTTATATTTTAAATAATTAAGATGCTATACAGTTATACATCCACTTAATAATGAACATGTGACACGAGAATGTTCAAATGCTTTACAATAAGTAATTAACGCACTTATTTGAACCTAAGTGGTAGTAAACTTGTCCACCCTCAATTGCCGGTATACAAAATACCAGTAGTGCTGCTGTTGTCCTGTCTTCATAGATCCCTCACAAATGAATTGAGCAAGTCACCAGTTTCTTGATCATCCGTTGTCTCCCTTTCAAATGTGGGTTTTCTTGACCTTTGTGCTGACCCCCACCATAGACCCATTGGCCCTTCAGCATGAAGTCTTGGATTGGCCAGACTAATCCATTTCTAATGTTAAATAAATGAAAACCATTCATAGTTAAACATTTGATATTAATTATTGATGCTGTAAATTACCTTTAATATGTCTAACTATATTTAAAATGTGTTACCTTTTTATAGAAGTGATTATAATGTAATTCAACCATTTTCTATGGTAAAGTTTCGTTTTGCGCTTTTATTTTGTAGTAATAAGATCGGGACTCTTATTTTGAAGGAACTTTTACCGGAAGTGAATAGAAAACATTCCTCTTTGTTTTTCGTTCGGGTTTTACCTTACGCTCCATCAGTTGAATCACTTTGAACATTCATTGGAGAAGTTGAGGTGTAGGCTGAACTTTTTATCCCACAGTCAAGCTACTTATTTTTGCTTCGCCATTTTGTTGTAAAACAAACACACGGCGCACCGCGCACGCGATTAAACGTGCATCGCTTTCTGGCTCCGTAATCACGCCAATGCACGTGCAATTTAAGTATCAGGTTCCGACTGGTCAGAACAATTAAATATCACTCTTAAAAACGAATATGAACATTTATCTATTTTGGGGTGCACGTTTTGCTGTCCTTATTTCTTATGTTAAAAACTGGTTGCCACTGATGGCAACCAAAGTCCAAGAAGTGGTTGACATTTTCCAAATGGTTGCCAATGGCAACCTGGCAACCGTTACTATCGAGCCCTGGTATAGGACTAGCTTAATTAGCAGTTTAATTACGCCACGGTGAGACGTAGATGCTGATGTGCTGGTTGGGTGATTAGACTGTCTTCTATCGTCTTACGTGAGCTTCTCTTTCTCCCTGAAAGAAACCCCCCAAAACCGCGGATGGGCAGCATCCGTGGCTGTGTTGAAGCTTGAAACAGCGGTACTTGCTGAGCATTGTGACGGGTAGTAGTTACCCGAACTGCATAACTCCATGCTGTAACGCGTTACACCCGTTACGTATTGCGCCGAGGCTTCGGAGCGTGTGTCGAGTAATCCCCGAATCTTTTTGTGAAGCATTTATCGAGGCTTGTATCGTTTTGGGCCAGTGACGTCATCGATGACAAACGAACCTCGCTGCCTGTCGATACCACGTGACTGCTTCGGGAAGCGATTCGGATCATTTGAACCGTTGAGCCACGACGCTCATAATACCCATGGATGTATAACAAGAACCATATTACCCCTCCTGTACCCGGGTCCGCTGGTGACACGATGGAATTAAAAGAGCTCAGACCCTCACTTATATAGAGGTCGGAAAATGTCATAAGTATAAATAGATGCAAGCATGAAAAAATGTAGGAATAAAACATGAATAAATAAATGAATAAATGCAGATTAGATATATCCAGTGTTTTTGGGTAGATTCAGCGTGTGGGCTGTGGCTCAGCTGGAAAGCAGCCGACCCATGACCGCAGGGTTCACTTATAGAAGCTACAGCTAAATGAGATAATGCAGTTAATAACTGTATTCCTGATATGGTTTAGCCTTCTTAGGCTACAACGTGGTTAAGTTTATGAATAATATTAAGGAATACGAATCCCTCTTTGCAATGTTTACCAGCCTCCTATAGGCTTTTCAATCACAATCGTTCAACTGGAATGAAAACAATATTGTTAACATGAAAATAGGATTTTATGTTCGTTGTTTAGAGTTATTCTAAGGCTTTACTCATTGGGAACTCGGTATGAGATAGAGCACGACTGTTGAGATTTCCAATTTGCCTGTTTTACACGCTTTGACCAACAGGGGGTTTATGTTCAAATGAAGCCCATGATGAAGCCTCATGAGATGAACCCTTTGCGAACCAATTGGCTGGAAAGCTTCAAGCTTCATAAGGCTTCATCTCGCCATCACTACCTGCTTGCCACCTAAGACGCACTTAGAGACCAGTACTGCTACTGAGCCGGGAGGAGAAGTAGCTTCGATGAGATGTAGCTTGAGCCCTGCCTGCCTGCAAGAGGGGTTGTGGTTGAAGCCGGAAGTGGGTGAAGCTTCGCAAGCGATGAGGCATGGGCGCGGGAAGGGGGGTGCTGAGGGCGCTGCAGCACCCCCTAGCGGCAGGCAGGGGGTGCGGAGCTCTCCTGTCTGAATTTTTATTTGACGGTTATTGCTGCTCCCGCTGTGCATAATCTGTGTAATATGTAGCCAATAAATTCCACATTGTTGGTAAAATGATATTTTGGCCTGCCCCGAATGTTTTTTCTGTAGCCCCGGACAATTCTACCTCAATAATATAATACATTAACACTAGAAAGGACGGCAGGCCTGTAATTTCCCGTGTTCAGTGAATGCAACAGAGGCAAGACACCAGACCAATCAGAGAGTTGGATGGAAATAAAAGTGTGCTTGTGTCATTCAAGCTCGCGGCTCTGTGTGTGTGCGGAAATAGCACATTTAGTGTGTGTGAGAGAGGGGGAAAGAGAGAGGGACCGGTGCCAGCAGCAGGGACCGTGTTGTTAGCATCTGGTTAGCTAGCTGCACTAACGGACAGATGGAGCTGTTTGTTCCACAACAAGCTGGAGGAGAGCTCTCCTCTCAGACTGAGAGGCTCAGGTGAGCTAAAGGACTCTCTGAGTGTTTAGATAGTTAACTTTAGTCTAAGTTATCTCAGTGGGTCTCAAACGGTTTGGTCAAAAATTATTCAAAATATTATTTCCGCGGCACACCTTCATATGATCATTATAGTTATAAAAAAAATAAGAGAATAAAGGAAAAACAATTATGAAATACTATATGGCAGTAAAACAAGAATACAGTTTGAAAGGGGAGTGATTTGTAAAATATCCATAAAGAAAAAGAACATCTGCTTACAGTTGTGTTTCATCTGGGTGTTGAGAGATGTGTCCATAGATCTCTTAATGTTGCTCTCAAAGTGCACCAGATTGATGCTTTTAACTTCAATATTTAAAAAAAATCTTCCCGGGGGAGCATCCCCCCGGACCCCCCTAGAGGAGGTGAGGTCCGCTCCCCACTCGTAAAAAATAGCACTTTGCCCCTGCCTATATGCCGTGAGCTGATTATCGAGCCTTCATTGTAACAGTCGCGGGTTTACTGTGTGTTTGCGTGTGGGGAGTTTTTTTATGCGTGCTCTATAGTGCCCGTAATAGTGTTCACTGGAGTCCAGCACCTCAGCACCCCCACTCAAAATACCTTCCCGCGCCTCTGCGATGAGGGCCCGTTCCTCGTGAAGGCCGGAAGCGCCGCATTTGAGCGGCCCTGATGCCAGTGATGCCCTCTCGAGAGACTGAAGGCGTGTGTCAATTGTTTGCCTGAAGTAGCCCATTTCCATTAAGCCGGAGGAACTTCCGTGGAGCCCAGTATCCTTGTCTTTTTCTTCCGCGTCCGGGTTTGCGGGGTGGCCGGCTAGAACCGCTCGCCAACTGGGGAACGCCGCCTGTAGCTTAATCCGCAAGACTGCGGAGCTGATGAATATATACCCGGAGCTGGGATGAAGCCCTGCTGCTGCTTGCGCGTTGACACCTGGAAGATGTCGGATGGAAAAGGGGGGAGCATATATAGAGGGATTAACAGGTGCGATGATTAGGCTTGTGAACGGAGGGAAGTGATAGGTTAGCTGAGGAGTGGCGCTCCCTATCATTTAGTGAAGGGAGCGAGTATTGCCATGACGCGCAATACAAAGTGATAGGTCTTCCTGCCTGAACTTGCGCTGAGCTTCATTAGTAATGATTTTATGTGCTTTTTTAACGATAAAATTGTTACTCTTAGAAACAAAATCAATGACCTCTTGCCTTTGACCAGTATAGTGTTATCAACACTTCCCGGAAACTTAAGTTCTAATATTACACTAGATAGTAAACTAGAATGCTTTCAACCATAAACCTTGAACAATTCAATTCAATGATTCTCTCTTCTAAACCATCAACGTGTATCTTAGACCCGATTCCAACTAAGCTGTTAAAAGAAGTTTTTCCATTAATTAGCACTTCTTTATTAAATATTATGAATATGTCTTTATTATCAGGCTATGTTCCACAATCATTCAAAGTAGCAGTGATAAAACCTCTTCTTAAAAAGCACAACCTCGATCCAGAGGTTTTAGCCAACTATAGACATATTTCTAATCTTCCGTTCCTCTCAAAAATTCTTGAGAAAGCAGTCGCAAAACAGCTGTGTGATTACTTAAAAAACTATGATTTATTTGAAGATTTTCAGTCTGGCTTTAGAACACAACATAGCACAGAGACAGCTCTGGTTAAAGTCACAAATGACATTCTAATAGCCTCTGACAAGGGACTTGTCTCTATTCTTGTCTTGCTCGATCTCAGTGCTGCATTTGATACTATCGACCATGATACAATCTTCAACAATCATTTCTCGTCTGTCTGCTCCTCGCTTCTCCCTGACAGTCAACCGACTACCAGTTCTCCTGGTAATATGCCACCTTGTACCAGTTCTTTTTCCTTTCGGAAAATACGACCAACTGAAGTGCAGAAAGTAATTTGTGAATTAAAGGTAAGCAGTGGTGCTGGACTTGATGGGGTTGAAAATCGTTTTCTCAAGCTAGCCGCCAATATTATTATGTACCCTCTTACTGATTTATTCAACCTGTCACTTGTCTCCAGCGAACTACCACTTATCTGGAAATATGCACGTATTATTCCTCTTCATAAAAGTGGTGATCAGCTTGATTGCAATAATTACAGGCCTATCTCCATCCTATGCTCTGTTGCCAAAATATTTGAAAAAATCATCTTTAACCAACTTTCACTATACCTTAGTATTAACAACATTCTCACACCCCTTCAATCTGGTTTTAGATCAAATCATTCTACAGCTACTGCCCTACTTAAATTCACAAATGATGTGTTCTCTGCAGCTGATAGAGGGGAGTTAACTGGTGCCATCTTTATTGATCTTACCAAAGCTTTTGATGTTGTTGATCGCTATTTACTACTTGATAAATTATATGCTATTGGACTTTCTAGAAGTGCATTACTTTGGTTTAGCTCATATTTACATAATCGAAAACAGTGTGTTATTTTGAATGGGAAAAGTTCTGATCTCCTTATACAGCATAGTGGAGTACCTCAGGGCTCTACACTTGGACCACTACTTTTCACCATTTATATAAACAATTTGCCCTCCATTTTTCAAAACTGTAATGTTCATCTATATGCAGATGATACCGTTATTTACACATCAAAACCAAATCTCTCTCAAATTCAAGTTTCACTCCAGTCAGATTTCACCCTCCTGCAAGACTGGCTATTCCAGAACAAGTTACTTTTGAACAAAACTAAATCCTTCTCTATGATCTTTGGTACCCGACACAAACTCAAATCTTTGACTGGCTCATGTGATATTTCTTGCAATGATGGTACAATTCTGCATAGAGTTGACAGTTTTAAATATTTAGGGGTATGGCTTGACTCTAACCTTTCATTCAAACCTCATATTGATCATATACTGCATAAAGTAAACTTTGGTCTCGGTACTCTTTACCGCTCTCGGCACTGTTTTACCTTAAAAGTTAGGAAAAAACTTGCTACCCAACTGCTATTTCCCTTATTAGACTATTGTGACGTTGTTTATCTCAATGCTCCGAAATCTGTTCTAGCCCCGCTAAACATTGCTTACAATAGAATGTGTAGATTTATTCTCGGTTGTGATTTCCATACACACCACTGTGCACTGTACCTAAACCTCAATCTCCCTTCTCCTGATTTGAGAAGACATTTGCACTGGCTTGAGTTCATTTATAAAAGTTTCAACTTTAATTATCCCCCATATTTGAAACAGTATCTCTTTCGTTTTACATCAACCCACCAAGTTAGACATACCTCTCAGCTCTTCTTCACCGTTCCTCTAGTTAAAAAGGACATTGGCAAAAGAGCCTTCAAATTTAAAGCTCCTGCTGATTGGAATAACTTACCTGCTACCATCAGATCTCTCCCTACTCTGACTTTGTTCAAGCGTGCATTGTCGTCTCACCTCAAGGTTGAATGTTTTTGTATGACCTGAAGTACTTTATTTATTGTTTAAGGGTTGTTGAGGCTCCATCTTATTTCACCATCTCCTCATGAGATGACCCACCTATTGCCCATTTCTAAGTCTTTATTTCTAAGTCTTTATTGTTATGATTTTGTATATATAGTACAGCTACTCTACTTTACTCTACCCAATGATATGCATTCAATGTAACCGCCTATAATGTATTACCATGTGCTGTATGCTTAGGCTGAATGTTTGTAATTTCTTGGTTATTTCTTCCGATGTATGTGTGTGAATGTTGTTTGTATGTTATACTTGTTTGTTATTTGTTTTCTTGGGACCCCCTTGAAAACGAGGTGATTCACCTCAAGGGGTTTATCCTAATAAAGAAATTTGAATATTTGAATATATATCCTATTGCAAAGACTAGAGCACTTAGTTGGCATTCAGGGAACTGCTTTAGGCTGGTTGAGGTCCTATCTATCTGAACGCTCTCAGTTTGTACGTGTCAACGATGAATCTTCCACGCAAACCGGTTCTAGTGTTAAGAAAGACGGCATTCATCCTACTTTGGAAGGTGCAGATCTCATTTCGGCAAACATTTCAGGGCTTTGTGGACTTAATCCATGACAAACTGGAGTTGAGACGAGGGGGGTATACTACGAAGCAGGATTTTTGTTTAGCAAGATAACTTCTGGGATTTCCGGTACTACGAAGCTGGTTCACTTTTTAGCGGGCTAGATCTCCATGGTGACTTATCCTGGAACCTAGTCTGTGCTCCGAAGCAGGATATGTTCCAGGATAAGACATCAACTCAGCGAAAGCACCATGCCTGCTGACCAATCAGAGCTCAGTGTCCGGAGGAAATACAGTTTAAACTGCCGTTGCAGGAAAGACGGCCGGCCAAAATCACCGACTGTGTGAACGTGAAAATGAATAGAATATCACCTCCCATCTTCAGAGCAATCTGACTATTATAACTATCATTATACTACAGTGCATTAGCTTTAGGCCCTGTGGGCCATCTAAGCTAATTTACAGATGGCCCTGAGCCCAATAGTGATTGCCCTGAAAAATGCGTGCGGACGAAATGCCACGAAGGGTTTGGGGGGCCTCCCCCTAGAACATTTAGATTTTTGCAGGTCTTAGATGCTGTCTGGTGCATTCTATAGACTGAATTATAAGATGAACCAGCACAATATTATATTGTACAATTTCAATTTTATTCTTCATTTCACTTGTTTGTTTGTTCTTATTTGTGTTTGCTCGCTTGCATGCCCTGCATAGCTATAAGAAATACTTAAAGAGCCTGTGACACGAACCCAACAACTGTTGTGCAATGAAATAGTGGGCTACTAGTAATCTCGAACCGTCAGTTTAAAAAAGAAAAAGCGATACCGTTCCGATAAATATCAATAATTTCGAACATCGCGGGAAAATTCCTTCGACTCATTTTGAGGTTTTGGGGGAAGCCGGAAGTGACGTCAATGCGGGAACGCTTCACTGTGCGGCGAGAGAGCCAAACACGGACAAAGTGTGTTGTCATGCGTAGAAATGGTGAATTACTGAGTTTAGGCACGTTAATAACGTTTTAATGAAGTTGACTACAGTATATTCATATTTGTCAGTGCTTTCATGTCAATTCGGCGAACATAAACATAAATGATCGTGGTGAAGATGATGATTAAATTAGGATTAAAAATCGGTAGTGAGAGCTGCTGAATTTCCTCCCGTCGGATCTGATATAAAAACAAATCGATTATTTTTGTAAACTCAAGTGGATGAAACTACATTTATTAGTGCTTTCATGTCAATTCGGCAAACATATGATACATGAAATGATCGTGAGGATGATGATTTAAAAATCTTTTGTTTGAGCCGGTCTGCATTTCCTGATGAGAAAACAAACCTTAGCTTTTTGTAGTTGCACTCAGTGGTGTAGTGGGCGTTGGACGCGGGGGTACGCCGTACTCCCACTTATTTGAAGCATGATTTCTTTTTGTAATAGTCTAATACATCTAAAATCATTGCCAGTGTTATCAGTTGCAAGTGTGTGTTTGTTGTAATAATGACGAAAAACATAATAGGCAGATTTCACAGTAATTATAATAAAAACGTAGCTCAAGCATTTATGCAACTTGATTTGAAGCGTGTGTGTGTGAGGGGCAGAACTGTGTGTGTAGGGTGACCAGGTGTCCCGCACTGTGCGGGACTGCACACACAGCATTTTTATTATTTGTCCCGCGTCCCACACATTGAGACTATATCCCGCATTTGAGTGATAGTCGCGCAGAAAGGCCAGATCGGTTCGCTGACAGCCGGCACCGCCCTTTATTATTATATTGTCTAAACGGCATCATGTAAGTTGCGCTGACAGGCGACACAGAGGTCCCCAAGCCCCCCCCCCGTTGACAGTTCACGAGCGCGTCCATAGTGTCTCCCGTCCACCCACCACCCCGTCCACCCAGTAAAAAACATCCCCACTACACCACTGGTTGTAGTAGTACACCAACATGGATTAAACGTGTGTTTTTCTTTTACCACAATGTTGGGGAAATTAATGGATAAAATGCACGGATTATTATTATTATTATTATTATTATTATTATTATTATTATTATTATTATTCCCACTCCGATCGGGACACTAGGTCCACCGTTTCCCCGCAGCGAGGCTCCCCCCGTTGACAGTTTACGTGGGCTGGGCTGGGTGCAGTGGCGGACTGGCCATCGGGACGAATCCCGATGGGCCTGTACCGAAGTGAGCCGGTCGGATAAGTCACTAGCACATCCCCCACTCCCCCCGTTGACAATTTACTAGTGGTACCGAAGTGGGCCGGTCGAGAGTCCCGGGCTGATTTTTAGTCCCAGTCCACCACTGGCTACATGACCGTATGATCGCCCATATTGACGCACCTAATTCCTAAACTTCTAACAGATACAACATAAACCGATCCTTCAGCCTCATATGAGCTCTCAGACACGTTCAAAATTAAACTGTCATCGCTGTCTGAGCTTGCTGCTGTGTGCGCCATCGTGCGTTTACATGCAGATGCTGGGATCCTGAACGGTGCAGCTGGAGCGATGTGCTGACGTCACACATCATTTGGCGGGACTTGAAGAATCCCCGAGAAGATCCAGGAAATGGTCAACATTGAAGGGCAGATTAATGGTTATCAAAGTACAACTATACAAAATCAGTTCAGTAACGGTTTTCAAGGGGACAATATTTACTCAAATTGATGGGTTTGCATGATGGGGGAAAATCGTGTCACAGGCTCTTTAAGTTAACATTACATTCAGTTGTAACTGCCAAAACAAACATTATTTACACTATTATGGCCCCTGTTAAAAATGTTTGTAATGTTATCTACTGTAAATTGGTCGACCGAGCAGACCCGAGCAGCAGTCGAGAGGAGCCGAGCGCATCCGCGAAGCATACAAAATGGCGACGTCAGCGTTCCCGTTGGCCGGCAAATCTAAATCTCTTCGCTCACAATCATTTCCCTTTAGCACAATACCGCTTCAGTTGCGCCACTTATGTGACAGACAAGAATAGTCAATTCTAATGTCTAACACTTAATGTGGAGAAAGAGATGTCCTGTATGGGTTGATTGTGCATTGATCTGTTGGTAATGCCTCGGGGTTCCGGTGGGCATGTAAACAAATGCATAATGCTGCGCTATACTTTGTGGCCTCACCCAGTTGCATAGTGACACTTATTGTTTAGGTGTCTTTTAATAAGCAGGTAGTCCTATCATTAGCTAGAACTAGCTAGATCTGATCAATGTGGACATAAACGCGAGTGAAGTCTAATCTGATGGGAGAGAGAGATCAGCTGCTGCTGACGTGTCGACACGCAGCACTGCATGATCACATGCAGCGGTGAGCGGACAAAACAAACACTTCAGGTTAGAATATCACATTTGAATTACCTCTCAAACTACATAAACTAGTTATAGATATGTTTAGTTTTACTGTCGGGTCACTCATTACTGGATCTGCGAGCTGCTGGCATAATAGATTGCCCGATCGGGCAACCAGCAGGTGAGGCTTCATTGCCCGAGCTAAATAGTAGATGGCCCCGGGCCATCGGGCAGCCCTTAATGTCGAGCCCTGTACTATTATGTTAAGAAAGCTTAATTAAATATCTGCCACAACATAAGTAACCGGATCAAACTAACATTACGTAGCCTACAGTCCGCGGCACTGTGAGTGCATACGTTGATGTGTCCCATTATCATTCATATCACATCATATCACATGCATCATAATGTATCATATATCTCCTTATCTGAGTCAGCTGAGCCGTATCTGGCCGTGCAACACTCACAGTGTCACATACTGGATGCAGAAGGATTATTTGAAGCAACACATTAAGTTGAGGAAACACTCGAGTCAAATGTAATGAAAGTCAGATGGTGTCTTAGACGGGGCAGTGATATCATAAACCTGTTCATGTACGCATTCAAACACTTGTTCTGTTACCAGCTGTATTCACCTTGCAGGTGCAGCTATGTGGCTTTGATCCTGGATAAAGTGTTTAAGTCATGGATGTTTAAAGTTTAACTTCTTCATATGTCTAATATTATAGTTGACTTTTCATTCAGGAAGTATGACGCTGCGCTGTCAGTACGCTTCTCCATGTTTGTGATTGGTCGAATGCTCAAGATACCACCCCTTTCATGTGAACGCGCACCTAACTAGATAGGACACGGCTGGCTTGAGCAAACGAGTTGATACCCAGCGTTGTAGGACAGTTTAGCGAGAGCGGCTTTGTTTTGGATTAAGTCAACCGGATAACTCTAAACATATCCAGGATAGGTTGAACTAGATTCGTAGTATACCCCCCAGGAGGCGGAGGCGCAGTCTTACACGCTTCTCTGCGCTCTCTCCTGGGCAGTCATCCATAGGAATCCCAAACCCAATAAAATACCCAATATTAACGGTGTGTGTGTCTGCCCAAGGACAATTTAAAGTAAAACCTAGAGGTGTCATACATAATAACCTAATAAAAGTAAATGTAACAACTACTAGAGTGCAACAAAACAGGAAGATTAAATGTGGTCTCTTAAACATAAGATCTCTAGCATCTAAAGCAATATTGGTAAATGATTTAATATCAGATTATAATATTGATATATGCTGTCTCACTGAAACTTGGTTGAGACATGAAGAATATGTCAGCATAAATGAGGCCACTCCACCCAGCCATATCAATACTCATATTGCCCGAGGCACGGGCCGAGGAGGTGGAGTTGCAGCAATCTTTGACTCAAGTTTACTTATCAATACTAAACCAAAATTAAATGATACCTCCTTTGAAAGCCTCGTTTTTAGTCTTACACATCCGACCTGGAAAACTTTGCAGCCAATCTTATTTGTTACAGTGTACCGTGCACCAGGTCCTTATTCAGAATTCTTATCAGAATTCTCTGAGTTTTTATCAGCTTTGGTACTTAAAACAGATAAAGTAATTATCGTAGGTGACTTTAATATTCATGTTGACGATGATAAAAATAGCCTTACTGTTGCATTTAACTCTATATTAGATTATGTTGGTTTCTGTCAGAGTGTAAATAAACCAACCCACTGCTATAATCACACTCTCCACCTTGTTCTGACTTATGGTATTGAAATTGAGCAACTATTAGTTGAACCGCATAATCCTGCTTTATCCGACCATTTCTTAGTAACTTTTGAAGTACTGTTACTAGACTACAAAGCATTAGCCAAAAGCTCCTGCAGCAGAAACCTATCTGTTAGTGCTATAGCCACATTTAAGGAAGAGATTCCACCAATACTTAACTCGATAGCATGTCTGCATGTAGGGGGAGGAAACTTATACAAAATGTACACCACCCCAAATTGATCATGTTGTTGATAGTGCTACAGATGCGCTGCGAATAAAATGAGACTCTGTTGCTCCTTTGAAAAAGAAGAAAATAAAACAACATAGATTAGCTCCATGGCATAATGCCCAAACCCGCAAAATAAAGCAAAAGTCGAGACAACTTGAAAGGATATGGCGTTCCACTAAACTTGAAAAATCTCGTTTAATTTGGCATATTACTCTCAATGAATATAAGAAAGCACTGCGTAAAGCGAGAGCAGCATACTACTCTTCATTAATAGATGAGAATAAGAATAATGCAAGATTTCTTTTCAGCACTGTAGCCAGGCTGACAGAGAGCCACAGCTCGACTGAGCCTTCTATTCCCATAGCACTCAGTAGGAATGATTTTATGTGCTTTTTTAACGATAAAATTGTTACTCTTAGAAACAAAATTAATGACCTCTTGCCTTTGACCAGTATAGTGTTATCAACAGCTCCCGGAAACGTAAGTTCTAATATTACACTAGATAGTAAACTAGAATGCTTTTCAGCCATAAACCTTGAACAATTGAATTCAATGATTCTCTCTTCTAAACCATTAACGTGTATCTTAGACCTGATTCCAACTAAGCTGTTAAAATAAGTTTTTCCATTAATTAGCACTTCTTTATTAAATATTATGAATATGTCTTTATTATCAGGCTATGTTCCACAATCATTCAAAGTAGCAGTGATAAAACCGCTTCTTAAAAAGCACAACCTCGATCCAGAGGTTTTAGCCAACTATAGACTCTTGGGAGTCCGAAGGGCTGATAATGTATTCCGGCAAATTACTCAGACCTACTAATTGACCTAGCAGAGGTTATTGAGTCTAAGTAAGTTTACTGCTTGGCTCAGATCCACCAACGTCAGCAAGATCTCACCTCCATTAACTCCTGAAGAACCAGGTTCAATGAACTGCTGTTTCAATTCAGACAACTCTCTTAAATCTGTTTAAGCGATCCCGAAGGATTTTGATATCAGTAATGAGGTGTGGCCCTACCTGAGTGTGAGTGTGGCAGGGTGCAATCTTACCTTTGAAGCAGGAGAGGAGAGCGCAGATGTCTTTTAAGTTGTCCCAATCCAAAAGGTGGGATGAGTTTATTTGAAGAAAAATTGGTCCACACTTGTACAGGGTTTCTATCTTCTCTCGTTACAACATGACAATAATATAAAACATATCATGCTGTAGTCATTTCTAATATGAAACCTCAATTCACAGTTTTACATTTATTACACTAAATTGTAACTTCAACTGCCCAATTCAGTTGTGATATTAAAATCTCCCGACAAAATTTAGAGGCATCTCCTCATAAAAGGTCGGTGATAAAAACCACATTCAAACTTTCATTCTGCATTCAACAAATCATTTTGTTTACACATCTAGTCACAAATGAATTCAGAGGACCTTCCTCATAGGTGGCAGGGTTATAATCTTTCAACAAACAATTCATTCAGCTTTCAACAAAGAAATTCACTCCGCATTCAACAAAGAAATTCGAGAGATATTTACCAAGTTTGAGAGAACCTTTATCGAGGAAAAATCCAGCTCTACAGGGAGAGCTTACCAGGGAAACCCCCCCTCTCTCGAGTTTGCTCCCTCTCTGACAGTCCTTTTATGCTGCACAAAAAGACCTCCTTCATGTCCATATTTGTGGAAACTGGGCATGGCCTCTGATGTACAGGCCTGGACATTTCCAGACATATTCTATGGCTATGCCTAAGACACACCTTCCCATGTGTGTGTAAAAAGGTCATGACCTCTAGTGTGCAGGACTGGAAAATATTATTCTCGGCTATGGCAACACCTTTTTGGGGCCTCAGTATATTTCTCCAATAAGTCAGGAGCCCCCCTCCTTGTGCACCGCTGTGAGAGAAGAAACTGTCCCCCTCTCTTATCGGCAACACCCATAAATCATAATAGGCCTCAATCTCATCTTAACAAACCACTTGTGGGTTTTTTTAATACTGTAAATATAGAAAATCATAACATTTGAAGCATATTGTGGGTTATACAAGAATATATTTGATTATATTAACTTTTGTTTTAAGTATTCAACCTAATATGGAGATCTCAACAAGACCTATTTCGAATCTTACGTTCCTCTAAAAACAGCTGTGTGATTACTTAAAAAACAATGATTTATTTGAAGATTTTCAGTCTGACTTTAGAACACATCATAGCACAGAGACAGCTCTGGTTAAAGTCACAAATGACCTTCTAATAGCCTCAGACAAGGGACTTGTCTCTATTCTTGTCTTGCTCGATCTTAGTGCTGCATTTGATACTATCGACCATGATATCCTATTGCAAAGACTAGAGCACTTAGTCGGCATACAGGGAACTGCTTTAGGCTGGTTTAGGTCCTATCTATCTGAACGCTCTCAGTTTGTACGTGTCAACGATGAATCTTCCATGCAAACCAAAGTTAGCCATGGAGTGCCACAGGGCTCACTGCTTGGACCTATTTTGTTCACATTATATATGCTTCCGTTAGGCAATATTATAAGGAATCACTTTAGCAATATCACTGCTATGCGGATGATACTCAACTATATTTATCCATCAAGCCTGATGAAACCAATCATCTAAATACAATTCAAGACTGCATCAAGGACTTAAAAACATGGATGACCTTACATTTTTTTATGTTAAACACAGCCAAAACTGAAGTTATTGTACTTGGCCCAAAGAATCTAAAAAACAAACTATGTAAAGATATATTAACTATTGATGGCATTAATTTGGCCTCCAGTGAGACTGTAAGGAATCTTGGTGTTATATTTGATCAGGATTGATCCTTTAACGCCCACATAAAATTAATTTCAAGGAACGCCTACTTCCATCTACGTAACATTGCAAAAATCAGGCATATCTTGCCTCAAAACGATGCAGAGAATCTAGTCCATGCATTTCTTACTTCAAGGCTGGATTATTGTAACTCTTTATTATCAGGGTGTACAAAGAAGTCAGTCAGGTCGCTTCAGCTGATTCAAAATGCTACAGCTCGTGTACTAACCAGAGTTCAGAAAAGGAAACATTACTCCTGTTCTGGCTGCCTTACACTGGCTCCCTATAGAACACAGGATAGAATTTAAAATTCTTCTTCTCGCCTACAAAGCCCTTAATGGGCAGGCGCCATCTTACCTTAAAGAACTCATTATACCCTACTGTCCTACTAGGGCATTGCATTCCAAGAATGCAGGGTTGTTGGTTGTTCCTAGAGTCTCTAAAAGTACAATGGGAGCAAGAGCCTTTTCTTATCAAGCTCCACTTTTGTGGAATCAGCTTCCAGTTTGTGTTCGGACGGCAGACACCCTATCCGTTTTTAAGAGTGCGCTTAAGACCTTCCTTTTTGATAAAGCTTATAGTTAGGGCTGATTAGATTCAGCCCCTAGTTTTGCTGATATAGGCTTAGTTTGTCGGGGGACATCTTACTTCTTCCTTCTCTCTGTCTATACCTGTGTACTCTCATGTTCCGAATAACCCAGCTTCCCCCAAATTTCTTTTTGGTGTCCATCAACGCCGGGATCCGGAGTTGTGGCTAATCCTGTTTTTCATTTCATTTCAAACCTTTATTTAACGAGATTGGTCCCATTGAAATCATAGATCTCTTTTTCAAGGGAGACCTGCAGCATATACTGTAGGTTCCACATGAAACATAAAACAATAAAGTTGTAAACAATAAAGTTGTTGCTGTGGTCCTGGCTCCTGAGTCCTGGATCCTGAATCCTGTGTCCTGGATTTCGAGTCGTGGCTGAACTTGTCTCTGCGGTCCTGCCTGACTCTCATCATACTACTTCCCTGATGGCTCCCACAGGATTGTTGACATCCTTGTGGATTCATCTTCTTATTATAGACACTTATTTCCAAACATTTGGACTACCTATGTTGTAAATGTATTATCTCTTCAATTTACAAGATATCCGTGCTAGTGGATCGTCGGAGCTGTTAGATTAACATTGACATGCTTATTGTAGTTCTGAGTGCAATGCCTAGTGGGCTGTAGCACCATCCTCTTGATGGAGCATACAGTTGGCTGGAACAGGAAAGGAGTGAGCAGAGGGTCGAGTTGTCGATTCTTGTTCTGTTTTTCTGTGACTATCCAGTTGCGCACGCTACTAAAGAGACGTGCTACCATGGAAACCAAACAATGGTGTAGCTGTAATAAAGTCCGAGTGGAAACAGTTGTGTGTAAATCTGATTTTGTCAGATATCGGGAGAAATATAACCCCGGAGGAAACTGGGAGAGGGCTATGAAATCGGGAGTCTCCCACGAAAATCGGGAGGGTTGGCAAGTATGGTTGTGAGTCAGCAGAAGAGCTAAGTGATGACACATGTTGTGGAAAGCTTCATTTACTGAAAGCTTTCCAAAATCCAAATGTGATCCTTTTAACGGCAAAGTTACTTCAATATGAGGCTGATTGACTTTACTGTGTTCTGCTCACTTGCCAACACGTTCTCACTCCCAACCCGTCACATATTGACGGACAGTCAGGGCCCCTCCCCGTCACTCTATTACGGACAGGGTACCCCTTGAAAATCAGTTTTCAACGGGCAGGGCGTCCCATAGACCTTCATAGACCTCCCATAGCGTTGATAATGGACGCCATGAGAACGCTCCCCAGCAAATGCTGCCCCAACGGTCGGTTGTTATTGTCAATATTAATATAATAATTATTTATTTTTTAATAGTCACACTCGATTTCGCCGATTTTCTTGTTGCCCCAGCTGGTCGACACCTCTTTTAGCAGAAACAAAGGCTACATTAATGTATTAAATCGATGTTGATCCATGTGTGTGGTTGTGGAATTAATGAACGTGCCGTTGTCCGTTACAAACTCTTCAACTACAACCCTAATTATATTTAAAAACATTTTAGAAGGCCTCACGAAATACTTTAATGTAAATTTTAATTTAAATGTGAAGGGATGTGTGTAATGTGGTGATTATTATTCACCCACGGATCTATGGGTATTGTTGCGCACGGACATGATAGTTAACCGGACTTCCTGTTGATGTGAAATCCGAAAACATTTAAAAAATAATAATAATACTTTATTCCGAGTTTGCTTGCATTTCTCTTTGAAGGTCATCACATAACGGCATTGTAATACACGGTTCGGCTGCATTAAATATTACATATCTGCCGTAGTTCTCTATTTATAGAGCCCTGATGAGAGGACTTCTAGACAAACAGGAATAACTGCCGCCGAAACTGAATATGTGATGTGGATCATAAATATATCAACAATCAAACAAAATCTTCAATTTCTCCTTGCCGTATCAATACTCATTCGGCTGACTTTTATATTTGATCCAATTGGTATATTTACACCATAACGGTGCACAGCTGATAGAAAGGGACACCTGGTGGTTAAAGCACGTTATTGAAATGTATTGTTTTTATTATTAGATATTAATAGGAGACACAGACAGACAAACTAATAAGGCTTTATTTAAACATTAAAGAATACTTTAGGTTAAGGTCTTATTTTGAATAAGAAAAAAGCTTTGGGGGTATAAACATTAAGCCTGACAAAGTACTAATATATTGCTTTCCTGCAATGCTAACTACTGCATGTTGAAGCACTTATTTTAACTGATATTATACATAATGTATTATACTCTTATAAGATGTATGTAGATAGAATAAGAAATGTGCAGAATATGACAGTTTAATGGTGGAGGTATACACACATATTGATAGATGTCTTGTAATGCACTGTTGAGGAACCTGCGACCCAGGTTTTTCATCTCCGACCTTGTCAGGTATTGAACAATCAATAAATAAAGAACACAGAATTATTAAATATAAAACACAGAATTTGTGTGATTATACTAAATGATTTACAAATAAACACCACTGCATATTTACAACTGTTACACATGCTGATGTCACGCAAATGTTTCCAATTTAGGATCAATAAAGTATATCTTATCTCTTTCGACTCCACTTCGAGTGATATAATTACTAACAAAGCACTTATATACTAACAAAGGACTGGCTTATCTAAAGCCAGTTGAGTAGCACTTGAAATCATGGGCGTAGGAAGCATCCTGAATGTGGGGGGGACATTTTTAATGGGGGGTGTGGGGGTCCCCCCCCCACGAAAAAAAAAATATATTTCCTGTATTCTGGTGCATTTGAACAGGTGGTTTGATACTTTTATGTGGCTATACTAGCATGAGGAAAATGATGGGTACATTTTGTAATTTCATCCAGTAGTAAAGAAAGGAAACATATTTGATTATTAATTCAAAGCCGTCTTTGAATTAATAAAAAGCAGTTTAAATGCCCATTTTTTGTACATTTATATACAACAATAAATATTTGTGAGTGCATTGAGAGATATTGTTGTGGAGAGTCATTTATATATAAATCGCAAAATACATTTGTAAATCCTTCTGTGAGCATTTATTAATATTGAGACTGATCTGACTCCATACAGATGTTAAGTTCACCTGGTATGAATGGTATCATTGACTTAAATGTTCAAATAAATGTTGCTCTTCCGTCTATATTGGTCATATGAGGCCCCTTGACTGAAATGTTTCCTGTTCAATATCCCCACTGATTTCCTTAACATTCTGGGATGAGAGTCCACATCACAATTTATTCTAAACTGTCATTTCCCTTTCATCACTCACCTCAGCAATGAACCTCTCTCCACTGTCCCTGTGTTCTGCCTCTGACTCACTCTCAAGCGCCTAGTTCAATCAGGAGAGACGTGATGTATGAAATACATGTTTATTATCGGGTCACATTATATAAATGAAACATAATGATGACAGTTTATAACAAGTGAATGAAATGGTGTTTGGCGATTAGGCCCAGGTTTTGTAGGATGTCATTCGGGAAGGGAAGAACCGTTTCCGATGAACCCCCCTGGGTCTAGACACTGGTGGTGGTGATAAGTGGTTAGGTCCGGTTGGAAGGGAGAAGGTTGAGCTTGGCCCTGAGTTGGAAGCAGGAGGCGAAGGGGTGGAGGAGGGTTGCGCGTTGACACCTGGAAGACAGCTGATGGAAAAGGGGAGAGCATATATGGAGGGATTAACGGGTGCGATGATTAGGCTTGTGAATGGAGGGACGTGATAGGTTAGCTGAGGAGTGGCGCTCCCTATCATTTAGTGAAGGGAGCGAGTATTGCCATGACGCGCAATACAAAGTGATAGGTCTTCCTGCCTGAACTTGCGCTGAGCTTCATATGTCAAGAGAGGTGGTGAAGTGATCATTATTTATTGAGCAGTATACTCTTTCACATTGAATCATAACAAGTCATACTGAATGTAAATACAACTGACTCTAAAGTAAGTCCCAGTCTGTGACATTGGACATTTTGAAGACTCAAAGTCCCAAGCAGTAGGTAAAATATTAGCTAGTCTATGTAATGTGCACAGAAAATAAACAGTTAACTGAATCCTGGGATGGAAATTGCCTATAAGCACTCAGTAAAACATAAACACACACAACAAGCTTCTGAATGATAAGAAGTATATCTAAAACATAATGCACATTACCATTTTGAGAGAGAGTACCTTAAAGAACTCAGAAAATAATCTCTCATCGAACTGAGGCTCCAGTAAAACACTGACTGCGTCTCTAAATGGACATCATGGTGTTTACATGAGCACAGAGAGATCGGATTATTCATGTCGTGGAGCTGCTGGAGAGGACGCTGGCGTTGACTGTTCGCCGCTTCTCCGCCTCTGTCACCCTCTATCACCCTCAGCTACCATTCGTTCTTCAATCTTTCGAATTGGACCACTGCCCTGCATTACACATCTTTAATGCAATGCACATTGTTTTTAAATGTTTACTTATTTTGGACTTCTGCCTCCGTTGCTGGCTGTAGCCGGCTGCCCTCACGTAGCCATCAAAGTGCCGGGTGGCTATTGCTATCTGCTACATCGCCTACTGTCTGTCTCCGTCCCACACAAAACCGTGGACTCTCTCTGCCTCCTGCCTTCATCTCTGGGGTGCATCTGTCCCGTCCCGCTGCTCACATCCTCCTGCCATGTCGTGGATCTTCCTCATCTCCACAACAATCCTCCACCTCTGTGAACCTAGCCCGCTAGCTGCTATCGCTGCCATCACACTGCTCCCAGCCATTCCGCCTGTCATCATGCTGAAATACTCCATCTCACAGCTGCTGTCATTGACCAACTCCTCCACTTCGTCTTCCATCTCAGTCATCAGACATCTTGGACTCCTTCGTCGACCCCGCTAAATTCACCGAAGCGCCCGCCGCAGTTTTGTTTACCTTCAGCACGGACAATCCATTTGCATCCATCTGCAACGCACTGTCGCACACCTGACGCGTCATCAGAACGCAACTCCTACTGCTCCTCTTACACTCTCCCCCGCTCACCTACACTCCCAGCTGCATGGAATACCTGGAGCGGATCCCACTCCCCTCCGCCTCCCAACACATACAACAAGCCATTTCTCCCCACCATCAAGCCCCCCTCCTCTACTCCACTGCCCCCCCTCTCATGCCCACCCCTGCGTTGCTAACCTAGACAACCTCATACCTCTCCAGCCTGCCACCACCCCTCCAACCCCCCACTTGACCAATTTTGCCCTTCTAAATATACGGTCACTCAACAATAAAGCCCACATCCTTCACAAACTCATCCTGGACAAATCCATCAACTTCCTTCTGCTCACTGAAACCTGGCAACAACCCAATGACTTCTTCTCGCTTAATCAAACATCCCCCCCTGGTTTTAATTACATCACTAAACCCCGCCCCTCACGCCGTGGTGGTGGGCTGGCTGTCATCTATAACCAGAACATCCGGACTACAGAACTCACCCTCCCCTCAGTACCATCCTTCGAATTTCTCGCCTTCAAAACCCCTCCCTCACTGACAGTTATCCTCATTTACCGCCCCCCTAAACCACACCCCTCCTTCCTCTCAGGTCTCACTGAACTCCTAACCATTGCTTCATCCCTCTCCCCACGTCTGTTACTCCTCGGCGACCTCAACATCCACATGGACTCCACCACCGGCAAACACGCTTCTGAATTTTCCTCCCTTCTGGACAATTTCTCATTTACACAACATGTCACCTTCCCCACCCACGATAAAGGACACATCCTTGACATTGTCTGCTCCACCAACCTCCCAGTACTCGACCTCCACCCCTGCCCCTTTCCCCTCTCTGACCACAAACTCATACAGTTCACCACCGCCTCCCCCGTCCGCCGCCCCCCCCCCCATCCAGGAACATCACTTTCCGTAATTTACGCTCTGTCGATCCCCAGCACCTCTCCGACCTGCTATCCTCTACTCTCCCCCTGGACTCGAACCTCAGCTCACCCGATGATCAACTCAACCACCTTAATTCAACCCTACTCGCCTCCCTAATTAGCTTGGCCCCCCTCAAAAGGAAAAATGTCACTTTTAAAACCTCCTCACCCTGGTTCACCCCTGCACTCCGTAAACTGAAGCAAACCGGCCGCCAGCTTGAACGCCTAACCATGAAATCATCCCTCACAGTTCACCATGATTCCTACAAACTCCATCTCACTACCTACAGAGACACCCTCAATGCCGCAAAATCTGCTTACCTCTCCACCATCTTTACCGACCCCTCCCGTAACCCCAGGACCCTCTTCTCCACCGTCAACAAGCTCCTCAAACCCTGTGCTGACACCCTCTCTTCCTCCACTTCCACATGCAGTTCATTCCTCCAGTTTTTCTCTGACAAAATCACTGCCATTAATCACTCCCTATCCGCTGCATCTGACACACAAACATCTCCCCGATCATCCACCGCCACAATTCCTCCCTCCATCTCCCTTGACCTCCCGAGCCCTCCTCCCCACGGCATTCTCTCCCAGTTCACTCTGGTTACCCCCCCTGAAATACTCCAACTGATCAGCTCCTCCAAACCCACAACCTGCTCGCTTGACCCTCTACCCACCCCTCTTCTGAAGTCCTGCCTCCCCGTCCTCTGCCCCTACCTTGTCAACCTTTCAAATCCTCCCTGTCCCAAGGAACCGTTCCCTCTGCCTTCAAAATTGCTGCTGTCACTCCCATCCTCAAGAAACCCGGTCTGGATCCCTCCTCCCTCAGTAATTACCGCCCCATCTCCAACCTCCCCTTTCTCTCAAAAACAATAGAACGCATCATCTCCAAACAACTCCACCGCCATCTCCAAACAAATCACCTTTTTGAACCTCTTCAGTCTGGTTTTCGTCCCCACCACAGCACAGAAACGGCACTCATCAAAGTCCTCAATTCCATCCTCACCTCTGCTGACACCGGTTCCCTCAACATCCTCATCCTCCTTGACCTGAGTGCAGCCTTTGATACCGTGAGCCACACTATCCTGCTTACCCGACTCCGGGATATCGGTATCGAAGGTACTGCACTCAGGTGGCTCCAGTCCTACCTCTCTGACAGATCCCACTTCATCTCCCTCAACAATCACTCCTCTACCACAGCTTCAGTCACCCAAGGTGTTCCCCAAGGTTCAGTACTCGGCCCCCTCCTCTTCATCATCTACATCCTCCCCCTTGGTCAGATTCTCCGCCATCACAACCTGGGCTTTCACTGCTTTGCTGACGACACACAGATCTACCTCAGCACCAAATCCCCCTACAACCCCCCAAAAACACACATCGAATCCTGTCTGACTGCAATAAAATCCTGGATGCGACACAACTTCCTCAAACTCCACAGCAATAAAACTGAACTCCTCCTCATCGGCTCCAAATCAACCCTCAGCAAAACCCCCAACCTGACACTCACCATCGATGGCACCCCTGTTTCCCCCTCCACCCGGGCACGCAACCTTAGCGTGATATTCGGCCCCACCCTCTCCCTCGACCCCCACATCCGCCAAGTTGTAAAAACCTCATTTTTCCACCTCCGCAATATCGCCAAACTCCGTCCCTCTCTCACCCGCCCCGCAGCTGAGCGACTCATTCACGCCTTCATCTCCTCCCGCCTTGACTATTGCAACTCACTCCTCTTCGGCATCAGCACAACATCCCTCAACAGACTCCAGCGTGTCCAGAACGCAGCCGCCAGACTCCTCACCCACACCAAATCATGGCATCACATCACCCCGGTCCTCAAAGAACTCCACTGGCTTCCCGTCTCACACCGCATTCACTACAAACTCCTGGTCCTCACCAATAAAGCCCTCCACCATCTGGCCCCCCCCCCTACCTCACTGACCTCCTCATCCTCTACCAGCCACCCCGGTCCCTCAGATCCACCTCAGCCGGTTTGCTCTCAATCCCCAAGGCCAAACTCCGGAGCTTCGGGGACAAAGCCTTCTCTGTGGCAGCCCCGAAGCTCTGGAACTCCCTCCCCCAAGACCTCCGTGAGTCTGAGTCCCTCACCCTGTTCCAGACCCGTCTCAAAACCCACCTCTTCAACTCTGCTTATCCTTAAACCCGCCCCTCCCCCCTCTGAACCAACATCCTCCTGACTGCTTTTCTGTTTTTGTTTTGTTTTTGTTTTTGTTTGTGTTTTTGTTCTTGTTTTGTTTGTCGACCGTAGTCATAATGTAAAGCGTCTTTGGGTCTAGAAAAGCGCTATATAAATCCCATTTATTATTATTATTATTATGTTCCCTGTTTACATGATGAATACTAGTAACCTGGCATTTCGATGCCTTTTCTCATCTAAACTATTCAGTATTTGTATCTCTCTATCAAGAAGTGAGACGCTTAAGTTAAGACATTAAGACTTAAGACATTTAAACTATTCAGTATTTGTATCTCTCTATCATGACATAAAGACGAAACTCCTCTCCAGAAGTGAGACGCCGCCGCCGCCATCACTGTTAACTGATTAACTGCTACCAGCTGATGACTTACTTTCCTCTTCTTTGAAAACAATGTTCTTATGTCCATGTTGTCTGGGGGAGAAAACATATCAAACCAAGAGATCGTCAGCTTTGATTTTTGCTGTGTTAACCATTTCCTGAACATTTGGTGTGTGTGCCTTACCTCCGCTACCGGCATCGCTTCATACAACAGATCTGAGCTGTCCAACTATGGCAACACTCCTTGAACATGCGCACGCTATGGGAGAATCTGTCTTGGTGCAAAGTAGCAGTGAAAACATGGTACGGAGTTTCATTGATTTGGGCATTCTCTCAATAAGCAAGTGGAATGGATTTGATAGTGAAGCACTGACACAGCGCTCTACAAAGAGCGGCGAGTGGAGAGACCGATTCACGGACTTTCCACATGGTAAAAGTGGGGGGGTCTAAACTAATCATTTGAAAAAGTGGGGGGGACTTGTCCCACCCTCATATAATGGCTGCGACGCCCATGCTTGAAATGTTTTAGCTCTATGAAACCTGATGTACTTATATGATTCTGCTTTCTTCAAGTTTGTATCTTGTTGGTCGAACCCACTTATTGTAAGTCACTTTGGATATAAGCGTCAGCTAAATGCAATGTAATGTAAGATGATCGATGGCTACTGATATATTTTCCTCTGAACCTTGACAAGTGCGTGTTTCAGGCTTATCAATGAACAACAGGAGGGGTCACAGACATAAGAGCAGCTGTTAAATAAAGCTCTTCTGACCTTAGCTGGCATGTGGGTATATATTAATGCTGCCCATTATGGGCACAAGCAATTTCACCCATTTATTAATGATATGTTTTAAATGTGAGTGTTTCCTATCCCCTAAACCTCCAGGGATGTACACAGTTTAATACTGGCAACTTCTTATTATGGGAAATACGAAAACGTATTTTAAAACTACAACTCCCAGTAGAGACGTGCCATAGAGCATGTTGCAAAACACACAATAGCCAGCATGTGTAGTTCTGGGGACGGGGTGGGGGAGGGGCAGACGGGGTGGACCCGTTAAAATCCAGTTTTGGACAGTCTGCCGTGGTTCCATCCCATTTCAAGTGCTGTTCGGCGTAACCCTCGGCGCACACTCAAACATCCAATCAGAGCTTGATGACTATCACGGGGTTTGTCAAGCGAAGCGGAGAGAATACTTACTTCCGGGTGTAAAATTCTCTAATGCAACCTGACGGACTCCAACTTGTGTTTATTAATCAAACAAACAAATACACACAAGGATAATTATGTTTTATTGTTGAGTAAATAACAGTGTGTGTGGTTTAGAAAATAATACAAAATTAGAAGGAAAAAACGGTGAAACAATACAGATTTCAGTTTTCTGAGCCCCTACTCTCCTCCTAACTGACGGCAACAAAAGTCCTACATTATTCAATTAAAATAAAGAAGTAAAAACAATAAGTGTGGCTTGATATTGAGTTAGAAAAAGGTTGATAAACGCTGTGAGAATGGATCTGCGGAGAGCATTTCGCCGCGATCCCAACTCCTCTATTACCAACGTTCAGGGAGCTCCATGCAAGTCAATGGGACGCCCTGCCCGTTGAAAACAGACTTCCAAGGTCTGTAATAGAGTGACGGGGAGGGGCCCTGACCGTCCATCAATATGTGATGGGTTGGGAGTGAGAACGTGTTGCACTTGCAGGTATTTGTAGACATTTAGCAGAAACACTCCCTATCAGAGTCTTTCTCTGCTGTTGACATAATCTGATAACAAACTGTTCAATTCTACTTCCAGTTCCTGGTTTGGACGCTCACGTGGAGTCCAGTTCTTTGGGACTCTGTTCTGTGCAGCAGCAGAGAGAGAGCAGCAGACAGGAAAGAAGACACTGCAGCTGTTATCATCAGTGTGCACATATCCATCATTCCCTCTTACTGACAAACAGGGTTATGAAGAATATCAGTGTGATTTCCTGCTGGATCTGGCCTCCCACCTGAAGGACTATGAGACTAAAACAGGTCTGAGTGTCCTTCCATCGTTACAGTCTGTTCTCCAGTCAGTTCCTGCAGTCTGGTCCATAGACCTCTCAGAGAGAAAGAGCTCCATCCTGCTGGAAGTGCTGAGACTCCAACCAGAGAAGAAACAAGTGGAGCTGAGAGGCTGCTCAGAGGAAGAGAGTGAAGTGAGGACTTTGCTGCAGTGTCTGCCTTATATCTCACAGATCAGGTCAGTCAGAAAAATACTTTATATTTATTAACTAGGGTCCGAGAGCAAACAACGTAGGGAGGACCCTATTGGAATTGTAGGAATTATTATATTTGTTGTTATGAAAGAATTGTCTTTTTGAGGAATATTACATTCTCTTTTAATTAAACGTGGCACCAAATGCAATCTCGGTGTCGCTTTGCCGTGGCAAAATAGCTCAACAGAGACCCCTGGAAGGCAGCCCCTGCCCTGGGTTTGTCCTACATTTATATATTATTTTGGAAAGGAAGCATGTAAAGAAAACTAAGAAAGGTCCAGGAGGCATACTGTTAACCAACAGGAAGTTAGCCCTTTAGAATTTGACAGCATTTTGTCTCCTACACATTTCCTCTGATCAACCCTAAAATCTTTCAGTGCCATCTTTAGACCTTAAAGATCAAAAGTTATTTATAGCTTAACTCTCCGTTGAACTCCCTTGCTGTGGCGTGGTCGGGAGAAAAAAAGCATTTACTGATAAAACAAAAAGTGCAACTGGAGCCTAAATTCTCCAACATGCTCCAGATCTCTCATGGATAATACGAGTCCAGGCCAGCAGACATCAACAAGGCAATATTGATTCAGTGACAAAGTGCCAACTACTGGCAACAGGAAGTTAAGCGTTGTGTATTTTTACCTCTTCCTCCCCGCAGATTAGGAAATCCTTTTGAAATGTATAATCACCTTCAATTTTAGATTCAACCCTAACCCAGTTGACACTACAAAACATGTTGAATGTTGGAAGGTAAAGAGTTCACATTGCTAAATAGTGATCAGGTGTAGAAAGTGTTTACTATGAGTAATTGTAACTACTAGTAATTAAGTTAATAATTAAACTTGTCAGTGCTGTATTCTGTCAGGTCAATCTGAACTTTGATCTCTTATGTTGCCCTCCAGAACATTTTCCCTTTTTTTACTTTTCATTCAGACTTTCTGCCAAAGATGTGGAAAATTAAACAGCACAACATTTTAAACTGTAACTTTGCTTAAACTGTAACTTTATACAGTTTGATAGTACATGCAGTGTTTAATACACGTTTGTTATCATGCAGCTTCAGGAGGACCCACAGAGCTCCAGGATTACAGGGCCAGGAGCGACGCTATGAGAAACTGAAGAGACATGAAAAGAAGCTGTTTCTGGATTTATGCCTGAAAGCAGCTACTCTCATTCAAGGAGAAAGCGTTCACAATGAAGTGAACAACCTCATCTCTCTGTTTTCTTTTAACTGTGATATACATAACATCCTTCTGGATTTGTATCAACACGTCAAAACTCAAGAAAGTTCAGCTGTTATTCAAAAACTGAAGCCATTTTTCCAGTCACCTCCAGAAGTCTGGACCATAGACCTCTCAGAGAGAAAGAGCTCCATCCTGCTGGAAGTGCTGAGACTCCAACCAGAGAAGAAACAAGTGGAGCTGAGAGGCTGCTCAGATGGAGAGAGTGAAGTGAGGACTTTGCTGCAGTGTCTGCCTTATATCTCACAGATCAGGTTGGTGGGACCATTACTGTTTATTTTATCATGTTGATTTTTCCAAGTGGATTTCTTAAGAAATACAAAATGAATGACCTCTGATTATGGGCAGTGTTTCAGGAAGAGACAATAGTCCTTCACTTCTGAACCTGATGTAGATGAATAACATTTCCCAGTTCAGTCATTATTTGAAACCACAGTCTTCTCCCAGTTAGAGAATAATGAAATGATGTGAATCATAATGAGAGACCTTAAGCTCTGAGACAGCAGCACCATCATGCTCATGCCTCATTCAGAAATAAAGACACACACAAACACAAATAAACTTGCTGATGAAACTGCTATCAGCTTTTTAAATCATCTCTCTTTTAATTTAAATAAAGAGCAATTAAAAGAATAAAGGAACAACAAGTGATACTCCATGTATCTACCTCTTAACAGATACTAGCTTCATCTTGACTGACTCTAATGAAACCTCTAAAGACTGTATAGTGAGCTTTAAATACAGATTTCAGACACATGAACGATCCTAACTTCTAGTCATCAGAGACAGAGGAGGTGTTACTAAACTCTGACTCACATGTGTATTATCTCAGGAGCAAAGTGAAGAGTTTCATGATGTGATGTTCTCTGCTACGTGATAGGGACTCTAGATGTTGTTGTTCCACTGTTTACATTATTATATTGGGAATATCATTTTACAAACAAAACTCATTCACAAAGTAAAATCCCCTCAGGTGAACAGAATCCCTGGGAAGCAAATAAGAAGTGATTTGAGGAACAGGACTAGTGTCTGTGTTGTGAGTCAGCAGAAGAGCTAAGTGATGACACATGTTGGGGAAAGGTTCATTTACTGAAAGCTTTCCAAAATCCAAATATGATCCTTTTAACGGCAAAGTGACTTCAATATGAGGCTGATTGACTTCACTGTGTTCTGCTCACTAGCAGGTATTTGTAGACATTTAGCAGAAACACTCCCTATCAGAGTCTCTCTCTGCTGTTGATATCCTCTGATAACAAACTGTTCAATTCTACTTCCAGTTCCTGGTTTGGAGACTCAGGTGGAGTCCAGTTCTTTGGGACTCTGTTCTGTGCAGCAGCAGAGAGAGAGCAGCAGACAGGAGAGAAGACACTGCAGCTGTTATCATCAGTGTGCACATATCCATCATTCCCTCTTACTCACAAACAGGGTTGTGAAGAATATCAGAGTGGTTTCCTGCTGGATCTGGCCTCCCACCTGAAGGACTATGAGACTAAAACAGGTCTGAGTGTCCTTCCATCATTACAGTCTGTTCTCCAGTCAGCTCCTGCAGCCTGGTTCATAAACCTCTCAAAGAGAAAGAGCTCCATCCTGCTGGAAGTGCTGAGACTCCAACCAGAGAAGAAACAAGTGAAGCTGAGAGGCTGCTCAGAGGAAGAGAGTGAAGTGAGGACTTTGCTGCAGTGTCTGCCTTATATCTCACAGATCAGGTAAATGGTAATCTGCACATTCAATTTAACTTAATTCAAACCACAGCTGATGGAGAAAAGTTTGTATTTGATTGAAACCTAAAATTACAATCTCTTGATTCCTTGTGTTTTCAGTTTTGTGCCTCAGTTATCAGAACCTTCAGGTGAACTCCAGTTCTTTGGGACTCTGTTCTGTGCAGCAGCAGAGAGAGAGCAGCAGACAGGAGAGAAGACACTGCAGCTGTTGTTATCAGTGTGCACATATCAAACAATAACTTTAACCGACGTAGTTTCTTATTATGTTAAGAGGAACCCTCAGAGTGGTTTCCTGCTGGATCTGTACTCCCACCTGAAGGACTATGAGACTAAAACAGGTCTGAGTGTCCTTCCATCGTTACAGTCTGTTCTCCAGTCAGTTCCTGAGGTCTGGATCATAGACCTCTCAGAGAGAAAGAGCTCCATCCTGCTGGAAGTGCTGAGACTCCAACCAGAGAAGAAACAAGTGGAGCTGAGAGGCTGCTCAGAGGAAGAGAGTGAAGTGAGGACTTTGCTGCAGTGTCTGCCTTATATCTCACAGATCAGGTCAGTCAGAAAAATACTTTATATTTATTAACTAGGGTCCGAGAGCAAACAACGTAGGGAGGACCCTATTGGAATTGTAGGAATTATTATATTTCTTGTTATGAAAGAATTGTCTTTTTGAGGAATATTACATTCTCTTTGAATTAAACGTGGCACCAAATGCAATCTTGGTGTTGCTTTGCCGTGGCAAAATAGCTCAACAGAGACCCCTGGAAGGCAGCCCCTGCCCTGGGTTTGTCCTACATTTATATATTATTTTGGAAAGGAAGCATGAAAAGAAAACTAAGAAAGGTCCACGAGGCATACTGTTAACCAACAGGAAGTTAGCCCTTTAGAATTTGACAGCATTTTGTCTCCTACACATTTCCTCTGATCAACCCTAAAATCTTTCAGTGCCATCTTTAGACCTTAAAGATCAAAAGTTATTTATAGCTTAACTCTCCGTTGAACTCCCTTGCTGTGGCGTGGTCGGGAGAAAAAAAGCATTTACTGATAAAACAGAAAGTGCAACTGGAGCCTAAATTCTCCAACATGCTCCAGATCTCTCATGGATAATACGAGTCCAGGCCAGCAGACATCAACAAGGCAATATTGATTCAGTGACAAAGTGCCAACTACTGGCAACAGGAAGTTAAGCGTTGTGTATTTTTACCTCTTCCTCCCCGCAGATTAGGAAATCCTTTTGAAATGTATAATCACCTTCAATTTTAGATTCAACCCTAACCCAGTTGACACTACAAAACATGTTGAATGATGGAAGGTAAAGAGTTCACATTGCTAAATAGTGATCAGGTGTAGAAAGTGTTTACTATGAGTAATTGTAACTACTAGTAATTAAGTTAATAATTAAACTCGTCAGTGCTGTTTTCTGTCAGGTCAATCTGAACTTTGATCTCTTATGTTGCCCTCCAGAACATTTTCCCTTTTTTTACTTTTCATTCAGACTTTCTGCCAAAGATGTGGAAAATTAAACAGCACAACATTTTAAACTGTAACTTTGCTTAAACTGTAACTTTATACAGTTTGATAGTACATGCAGTGTTTAATACACGTTTGTTATCATGCAGCTTCAGGAGGACCCACAGAGCTCCAGGATTACAGGGCCAGGAGCGACGCTATGAGAAACTGAAGAGAAAAGAAAAGAAGCTGTTTCTGGATTTATGCCTGAAAGCAGCTACTCTCATTCAAGGAGAAAGCGTTCACGATGAAGTGAACAACCTCATCTCTCTGTTTTCTTTTAACTGTGATATACATAACATCCTTCTGGATTTGTATCAACACGTCAACACTCAAGAAAGTTCAGCTGTTATTCAAAAACTGAAGCCATTTTTCCAGTCAGTTCCTGCAGTCTGGACCATAGACCTCTCAGAGAGAAAGAGCTCCATCCTGCTGGAAGTGCTGAGACTCCAACCAGAGAAGAAACAAGTGGAGCTGAGAGGCTGCTCAGAGGAAGAGAGTGAAGTGAGGACTTTGCTGCAGTGTCTGCCTTATATCTCACAGATCAGGTTGGTGGGACCATTACTGTTTATTTTATCATGTTGATTTTTCTAAGTGGATTTCTTAAGAAATACAAAATGAATGACCTCTGATTATGGGCAGTGTTTCAGGAAGAGACAATAGTCCTTCACTTCTGAACCTGATGTAGATGAATAACATTTCCCAGTTCAGTCATTATTTGAAACCACAGTCTTCTCCCAGTTAGAGAATAATGACATGATGTGAATCATAATGAGAGACCTTAAGCTCTGAGACAGCAGCACCATCATGCTCATGCCTCATTCAGAAATAAAGACACACACGAACATAAATAAACTTGCTGATGAAACTGCTATCAGCTTTTTAACATCTCTCTGCAGCTTATCAATAATCAGTTGTAACACAAACAAATGTTATTGCACAGATAGAAGAGGTTTCATCTCTTTTAATTTAAATAAAGAGCAATTTAAAGAATAAAGGAACAACAAGTGATACTCCATGTATCTACCTCTTAACAGATACTAGCTTCATCTTGACTGACTCTAATGAAACCCTAAAGACTGTATAGTGAGCTTTAAATACAGATTTCAGACACATGAACGATCCTAACTTCTAGTCATCAGAGACAGAGGAGGTGTTACTAAACTCTGACTCACATGTGTATTATCTCAGGAGCAAAGTGAAGAGTTTCATGATGTGATGTTCTCTGCTACGTGATAGGGACTCTAGATGTTGTTGTTCCACTGTTTACATTATTATATTGGGAATATCATTTTACAAACAAAACTCATTCACAAAGTAAAATCCCCTCAGGTGAACAGAATCCCTGGGAAGCAAATAAGAAGTGATTTGAGGAACAGGACTAGTGTCTGTGTTGTGAGTCAGCAGAAGAGCTAAGTGATGACACATGTTGGGGAAAGGTTCATTTACTGAAAGCTTTCCAAAATCCAAATATGATCCTTTTAACGGCAAAGTGACTTCAATATGAGGCTGATTGACTTCACTGTGTTCTGCTCACTAGCAGGTATTTGTAGACATTTAGCAGAAACACTCCCTATCAGAGTCTCTCTCTGCTGTTGATATCCTCTGATAACAAACTGTTCAATTCTACTTCCAGTTTCTGGATTGGACTCTCAGGTGGAGTCCAGCTCTTTGGGACTCTGTTCTGTGCAGCAGCAGAGAGAGAGCAGCAGACAGGAGAGAAGACACTGCAGCTGTTATCATCAGTGTGCACATATCCATCATTCCCTCTTCCTGACATATCTGATCCTGAGGATGAAGAATCTCAGTGTGGTTTCCTGCTGGATCTGTACTCCCACCTGAAGGACTATGAGACTGAAACAGGTCTGAGTGTCCTTCCATCGTTACAGTCTGTTCTCCAGTCAGCTCCTGCAGTCTGGATCATAGACCTCTCAGAGGGAAAGAGCTCCATCCTGCTGGAAGTGCTGAGACTCCAACCAGAGAAGAAAGAAGTGGAGCTGAGAGGCTGCTCAGGGGAAGAGAGTGAAGTGAGGACTTTGCTGCAGTGTCTGCCTTATATCTCACAGATCAGGTTGGTGGGAACATTACTGTTTATTTTATCATGTTGATTTTTCTAAGTGGATTTCTTAAGAAATACAAAATGAATGAAATCTGATTATGGGCAGTGTTTCAGGAAGAGACAATAGTCCTTCACTTCGGAACCTGATGTAGATGAATAACATTTCCCAGTTCAGTCATTATTTTAAACCACAGTCTTCTACCAGTTAGAGAATAATGAAATGATGTGAATCATAATGAGAGACCTTAAGCTCTGAGACAGCAGCACCATCATGCTCATGCCTCATTCAGAAATAAAGACACACACAAACATAAATAAACTTGCTGATGAAACTGCTATCAGCTTTTTAACATCTCTCTGCAGCTTATCAATAATCAGTTGTAACACAAACAAATCCCTATTGCACAGATAGAAGAGGTTTCATCTCTTTTAATTTAAATAAAGAGCAATTAAAAGAATAAAGGCACAACAAGTGATACTCCATGTATCTACCTCTTAACAGATACTAGCTTCATCTTGACTGACTCTAATGAAACCTCTAAAGACTGTATAGTGAGCTTTAAATACAGATTTCAGACACATGAACGATCCTAACTTCTAGTCATCAGAGACAGAGGAGGTGTTACTAAACTCTGACTCACATGTGTATTATCTCAGGAGCAAAGTGAAGAGTTTCATGATGTGATGTTCTCTGCTACGTGATAGGGACTCTAGATGTTGTTGTTCCACTGTTTACATTATTATATTGGGAATATCATTTTACAAACAAAACTCATTCACAAAGTAAAATCCCCTCAGGTGAACAGAATCCCTGGGAAGCAAATAAGAAGTGATTTGAGGAACAGGACTAGTGTCTGTGTTGTGAGTCAGCAGAAGAGCTAAGTGATGACACATGTTGGGGAAAGGTTCATTTACTGAAAGCTTTCCAAAATCCAAATATGATCCTTTTAACGGCAAAGTGACTTCAATATGAGGCTGATTGACTTCACTGTGTTCTGCTCACTAGCAGGTATTTGTAGACATTTAGCAGAAACACTCCCTATCAGAGTCTCTCTCTGCTGTTGATATCATCTGATAACAAACTGTTCAATTCTCCTTCCAGTTTCAGGTTTGGATTCTTAGATGGACTCTCAGATGACGTCCAGTTCTTTGGGACTCTGTTCTGTGCAGCAGCAGAGAGAGAGCAGCAGACAGGAGAGAAGACACTGCAGCTGTTATCATCAGTGTGCACATATCCATCATTCCCTCTTTCTCACATATCTGATCCTGAGGATGAAGAATATCAGGGTGATTTCCTGCTGGATCTGGCCTCCCACCTGAAGGACTATGAGACTAAAACAGGTCTGAGTGTCCTTCCATCATTACAATCTGTTCTCCAGTCAGCTCCTGCAGTCTGGATCATAGACCTCTCAAAGAGAAAGAGCTCCATCCTGCTGGAAGTGCTGAGACTCCAACCAGAGAAGAAACAAGTGGAGCTGAGAGGCTGCTCAGAGGAAGAGAGTGAAGTGAGGACTTTGCTGCAGTGTCTGCCTTATATCTCACAGATCAGGTCAGTCAGACTCTATATTTATAATATGAAATGGATTCCTCAGAAAGGTTTGTTAAAAAGATCAACAGCACATTGGAAGCAGTTAATTAACTGAAATGTATAAATGAGTATTCTGTAGATAAATGAAATGTTTCAGTTTAGTAATGAATTAGCACAACAGACAGAGCAATGCTTTATCACATGGAATACCACACATGCACTTAGACTATTTCATCCTATTTCTTTTCTTTGAATGTCATTCTTGATTAAAGACCTTGCAGATAAGATGGTTTTCAGTGCAGCATTTATTGTACTCGAGCTTTGCCTTCTCACGGTTCATCCATGTTGTTGTGTTTCAGCTGTGGTCCAGAGTTCTTCCAGAGCGTGTGTACGCTCCTCTCTGTCAGACCCAGAGAGGAGGCTGAGAGGTTGGCCTCTCTGCTGCAGCTCTCAGAGTTCACCCTGCAGCTATCAGGACAGTTACCCAGGACAACCTGCCTGTCTGTGGGCAGAGTTCTCCAGCTGTGTGGCTCTAAAGTGGACCTCATCCTCAAACCCAGAAAGATGTCTGTCAAGGGAGCCTTGGCTCTCTTCAGACGAACAACACAACTACACAGTCTCAAGTGCGCATTTAAACAGTTACTCTTTTATTGTTATCATGCCATTTCTTTGAATGTTCAGTCGGGGGATAAAGGTAAATGATGGTACTATTCTCTTTCTTTGTTTCCAGGCTTTCTAACGACATGGCCTTGCTGCTGGGTGGCTGGGTGAGGAGATGGGGAGTGGGCTGTCAGGTGACTGTTGAAGAGCTTTCTCTCTCCCCTCCGACCGCCCAACCATCACGCAGAGTGTTGTTGAAGGTTGTCAGTAGCTTGGCTTCCCTGCTGAGATACTGGGCAGTGAGACAGTTAGACCTGACTGAGGTCTGTGTTCCTGCTCTGGGTCTCACACCACTGCTGCTCCATGACGGCCCTCTCAAAATCAAGTAACAGTCTCTCTGGAGCCTCAAACACTCACAATAATTCATGCAGATGATATCAATGTTCACATATATTCATACACTGTTTCCTGCAGACTGAGTGAGAAGAATGTCCAGCAGCTACTCTCCCTGCTCCATGAACTCCAGGACCAGGACTTCACCTGGTCCTTCTTGAGTAAGTTAGGAGGAGACCTGGCCTCCTTCTCTCTGAACTGGGAGCTTCTCCATCTTCTACTGCAGCATCCATCAGCTCAGACCCTCACTGTGAACATGAGGAAGAACCTCTTCTTACAGGAGAACGTCACACGTCTGCTTCCCTACCTGGACAGGATTGTGTTTAAAAGGTCATTAGAGTCCTTTATCCTGTTTTAGCATTTTAATATATTTAGTTACTTCTTTCACTAAAGTGTGTTCATTCACACTCTTTCAGGCCCTGTCCCAGCTTTGTGTTGACTGCTATCAGGGAGATGTACAAAGCTCGAGCCAGTCCCATTATACCCAGTTTACTGAGGTCCTTGGATCATGTGATCAACCTGACCTGCAGAGAGATGTCACCTATGGACTGTGTCGCTCTGCTCTACACCCTCGCACACAGTGATGGCGTCAAGCTGAACCTCCTGTGGACCTCCATACCAGCATGGAAAACACAGTCCATCCTCTTGAACCTGGACAAAGTTTCTCAGCTCAGGTCGGTCAAATATAGTTCTAAAGGTGTATTGATCTCGGCCCAGCTGTACTTTACTATCCGTCAAACACCAATATCAGTGAATGGAAACAGCAGGTGGAACACTTTCAGCGTCCATCAAAGCCAAACCAACAGCAATAAAAACAAGCATACATGTTCTCTTCTTAGCTGGACGTGTGTTTCCAACCTTTCTGATCTATTATTAATGTGATATGCACTATGTTCTTATTACTGAGAGAAATGAAGGACACAATAAGACCCCGGTTGATGAGAAACATTATAATATAAAAACGTTGTTTCATTGAATGAAGCTTTATGGATAAGTGGTTTGTTTAACTGTTAATGAATGTTCTCCCAGTGTTGACAGGAACCTGCTGCTGAGGATGGTCCACGGCTGCGCTGCCTCTGATGCCCAGCAGGGGGCCGCAGAGTCTCTGCTCAGGACTGTGCAGCACAGGCTGGACCTGTCCTGCTCCTCCTGTGTGGAGCTGCTAGAGGAAGGTCAGAGGGACACTCTCCGTCTGACGGCTGAAGACTGCAGGGCCGTCTCCAGCATCCTGAGACGCAGCAGACGGGACACACAGCTCATCCTGCAGGACTGTGAGGTTCAGGACAGCGGAGTAGACCTGCTGTTTCCTGTCTTACACAAAGTCAAACTCAGGTAGACCACTAAACCAGAGAAGAAGCTGTTCTTATACATCTTTCTGCATCACATCAGTTTGCTCTGCTTCTCCTGTTCAGAGCCAGTAAAGCTGTCCTCCTCCAGCTGGTGTCCCTGGTTCCTGTGAACAGTGAGAGGGACACAGTGGGACGGGCAGTGTCCCTCTGCAGAGCCCTGGAGGGAGAGCTGGACCTCAGTCACAGCTCACTGGATCAGAGGGCCTGTGCAGCCTTGGCCCTGATGCTGGACTTCTCTGAAGAGCTGACAGAGCTGGACCTCAGTCACTGTCAGCTCACTGACCAGCTGCTGCTCACACTCAGCGCGCAGCTGCACAAAGTACAACTCCTCGAGTGAGTGGCAAAGGTGTTCATGTGGAAAATAGGTTTTAGAGGAAGTACTCTTTAGTTTGGGAATCTCTCTGTGTCTGATCATCTGATCCAGGGCTTTGTTGACTGAAGCCTGTTGTACAGAATCAGTCTGAAGATACGCTGTGATCAGAACTCAGGCAGTCATACGGCAGTGTCAGAAAAGTGACATAACTAATGGAGACAAGTGAACATAATGTTTGTTTGGACTGTACCTATACTGCCCAGCCGATGTATTACATTACTAAAAGTTCCTGTGTCTGTGTTACAGTCTGAGCAACAACAACATCACTGATGCTTCGACTGACCTCTTACTCCAACTGGTCTCCATCAACCCCTCCATTCACACTGTGCGGTGAGAAAACCATAGTTACTGCACCATTTGTACTCATAGGCTGACAGATGAATCATTCATCATTATAAAACTGCTCTTCAACGTATTGTTCTGTCTGACTGATGTCTGTGTCTCTGCTTTTGGATTTCTCTAGACTGTTCGGGAACAAAATTGTGAACAGGACATCCTTTGAGAAAGACAAGAAGTTTGAAATATGGTGACCCTCCGTCAGTGTGGGTGGAATCTGCCAATCAGGGAATAACTGATCTACCTCTATCTCTATTCATTACATACTGACTCTGTGTATGATGGGATCCGTTTACATAGAGGCCATGACTTTTTGTTCTGGAGGTACTATAGATTATTCCTTTATGGTACGCATATTTATTATTCTCCTAAGTGAACACGGTTACATTATTTGTGTGTCGTGGATAATCTGCAAGGGGATCAAAAACGTATATCCCACCGTTAAATGCAAATACATTTGTATCTTTTATATAATGTCTATTTCTGGATTAGCTTTTTGATATTCTTACTCACTGTTGAAATAAACCTACCATTCAAATAACAGACTGTTCATACCTTGTGGGCAAAGTTAGAAAAACTGCAAGTGATCAAATCATGATTTCCTTCCCTGCATACAGATGATGTTTTATACTCTGATTGCCTTTTACTCGGTTCAAGAGTGTTTTTTGTCCTATGTGTTTAACAGAGACATGTTGAGGATTTACATTTCAG
>NC_136901.1:1885289-1892789 GCF_949606895.1 Notothenia rossii | reverse complement strand
GTAATGGCGACTTTGTGGTTCCAATATCCTATATTGGTTTTGCCATTCCTTCACAGGAGTGAGTGATCCAGACGCATAACAGATGCTCTCCGGGCTTTGGTGCAGTTTAGTATGATGTTTAGAGATTACATTACCAAGGTTTAGTGATTCAGTGAATGGTTGTAGTATCTGAGCATCTGCCGGCTGGACCTATGACCCCTTGTATACACCCGGTGCAGCTAACCCCCGCCACCAAGTGTTCAAAATAATATTGCACTATAAATAAAATAAACAGACATGCCAACAACATCAATAAAATGGCTCTTGTGATGGAAACTTCTGGATCAATGGAGACTCAGAGAGACACGGGGGGGGCAGGAGCTTTGATGGAAACACTGATGGTTTATTATGGAGTTAACGGCCGGAGAATTCACACAAGATGTTCTGTGTTTCTGAAGATCTCTACCCCAGACCCATGTATTTAGCTGGTTCTGAGAGAAGAATCTATCTTGTGCATAACAAGATAAAACCATCACACCTCTATCAGCTGAGGCCAACAGGCAGGAACAGGGAGACAGACGCTGAGAGCAGCTCAAGGTCACAGAGCTCAGTGAGGCAGTACAGACTGATGCACTGGGTCAGAGTTATGGGTCCAGGAGAATATTTCCCCAACAGCTGCTACACCTGTTCTCCACAGGCACGCTGGCGGGAGTGATCGACCTGGCGGTGGACTGGATGACGGACCTGAAGGAAGGCGTGTGTCTGACGGCCTTCTATTACAGCCACGAGCAGTGCTGCTGGACGTCCAACGAGACCACCTTCGACGACCGGGACAAGTGTCCGCAGTGGCAGAAGTGGGCCGAGCTGATGACCGGTCACTCTGAGGTCAGAACACAATAAAACTTCCTCAGAAAAGACACCAAAGACTTGACACTCATTCCCTGGTTTTAGGACTCATTCCAATAATCATTCAACGTCACCTTTAATGTCCATCTTTCAGTTTGTGTGTACAGACAAAGAGATCGAAATACCGGTTCCCACAATCCAGAATATCTATATACCATAATTTCCGGACTATAAGGCGCACCTGAATATAAGCCGCAGCAGCTAAATTGAATGATGTGTACATATAGAAGCCGCACTGGACTATAAGCCGCAGGTGTTTTAATGTTTCATTACCATATGTAAGGGTTCGTGCACAGAGGGGATTGTCGGGAAAGAGATGGCTGTTTGAGGAAGCTTCCATTTATTAACATTTCAACAAACAAGTTGCATATTTGCATAACGTATTCAAGTGTTAGCATTTAGTGCAATAGTAGCTACAGAACATGTGCTGTGTAAACTGTACTGTATCACATAGCGTTTCAGACACACACACTTTTCAACTTTCAAACTTAAACGGTGCGCTCCCAGCGCACGTACCGGCAGTGATCTACAGCAGTGGTTTTCAACCAGTGGGACGGGGACAAACTGTCTCGCTCTCGTAATGTCTGTCTGTCTTGCTCTCGTTCTGTCTCTCGTACCACTCTCGGTTCCACTTTTAATTTTGCGCGCTACCTGTCTCACTCTTTTCCGGCCTCCAGCTTTTCCTGCTGGAGCCCGCCGCTTAAAGGTGGGGGGCGCGGACCGGCCATAGAGCCCATAGAGTTAAAGGTGGTGGACTGTAACCTGTAAAATCCATAGATTTAGGAGGTCCCCTAGTGGCCGCTAGCTGTAACAATCCATAGATTAGCCGCACCGTTATATAAGCCGCAGGGTCGTAAAATGGGAAAAAAGGCGCGGCTTATAGTCCGAAAATTATGGTATATCAACACACATTTATAAATATGCACACATTAAGACATAAATAAAAGCACAACAATCAATATATACAAAATAACAGTCACTTCAAAATCTGTGAGAAATGTACATTAGTGAAAGACTGTCCTTAGCAGCCTAAAAAGAGTCTTCGGTTTTCGGGACAGAAAGACTGGACACTGTAGATTTCAGTCCCTGCTATATTTGACTTGTTTCAGGGAGGGGGAGCGTACCTGTTGAACTACTTCCTGTACGTCCTGTGGGCTCTGCTGTTTTCCTTCCTGGCCGTGTCCCTGGTGCGAGTGTTCGCTCCGTACGCCTGCGGCTCAGGAATCCCCGAGGTGAGAAACTCCAATGCTGCACATTTTCCTTTATCGTATATGGCATTCATTTTGGCGTGGATGTACGTTTATTTTATGTTGTAAGATGAAACTCAGCTCCTGTAATGAGTCTGTTAGAAAATGTGTTTCCAAAATACAGACAGTCATAGCTGTAAGGGGAAAGATGTTAAAAACCATTGATGCCACAATGTGTTGATCACACTTCCATTGCAGGCCATATCCATATCAAACTTTTAAAAGTCGAAATTGTATTTTTTACTGTGTGTGTGTGTGTGTGTGTGTGTGTGTGTGTGTGTGTGTGTGTGTGTGTGTGTGTGTGTGTGTGTGTGTGTGTGTGTGTGTGTGTGTGTGTGTGTGTGTGTGTGTGTGTGTGTGTGTGTGTGTGTGTGTGTGTGTGTGTGTGTGTGTGTGTGTGTGTGTGTGTGTGTGTGTGTGTGTGTGTGTGTGTGTGTGTGTGTGTGTGTGTGTGTGTGTGTGTGTGTGTGTGTCACTGGTGAACCTCCAGCTCAGGTGCCTTCTGACGGACTGTGATGCTGCACTGACTTTAAAAAAGTGGCATTGTGTGTTTGAGCTGCAAAACACACACACACTTTGAATCAATGAAAGTGTGTTTCCTTCAGTAAATGCCGTCCTCACACTTTCTGTGTGTCGTGGATCTGAATCTGCAGATAATCTATATTTTGTAAATGTGGGTGGGTGGTCTTCATGAAGATGATCTCAGAAGCTTTCAGGTTGTGTTAGACTGCTTCTGTTTCTCAGCGGGGTTCATTGTCATTTCTCCACCAATCACAGCGCTTTAGAGCCAGTGAATGGGGGTCTGACAAAGAGGTGTAATCAAACCAGAGTTAAAGGAGCAACACGTGATTATTGTGACATTAAATCAGGACATTTTTCCACAGGAGCCCCTCCAGCTGTTTTTTTATCCGTAAAGTTTGACATGGAGACGGAAATGTGTTTGTATTTAAGAGGATATTATAGCCAGCCTGTTTATCTCTCAGACGGCAACAATTCAGGGAAAAATAAAAACAAGTTTAGCGATGAAAGGACTCTCGCTTCATATTTCCACAAGGGGTTTTCTTTAGATTTTCTCCAGGCGTTATTTTAGGTTCATTAAGCTTCAAACGAGTAGCTGTCAATCAAACCCAGGCTCTTTTCAAATCAAATCTTAATACCCAAGGAAACCAGCCTTTAGCTTTCAGTAATAATGGTTTCTGCACACTCTGTCTTCTTATCTCTCATTAAAACCCGTCTGATTGGAGCTGCGTTGAAGCTACTTCCTGTTTTCACGCCTTCCGTTCAGGAAGCACCTGCTTCACACGCCCTGAGGTGGAGGGACTCCGTGGTGCGTGGAAGAAACGCAGAAACGTCCCCAAAAAAAAATCACCCTCCAGCACAAATGACACCTGAAGGGACGCGAAGACACTGCGACACAAAGTCTATCACACACACATGAGACTGTGATCAGTGTGTGTGGGTTTCATTTCAGACAGCTGCAGTATTAACTCAAACCCATGGGCCTGGTGAGTACAGACGAAACATCTTTATTTGCAATCTTTATCTGTTTTGTTGTTTCCAAAATGAGTGCAGAAATCCTTTAAAGTCTGTGTCCACATGTTGGTAACATTATTTTAATTCTCTAATATTTTTTGCACAAGCCATTTAAAAAGCACATTTCCAGGTTATCAAAGTGTGAAAAGACTCTCTTGCTTTGTCTGTTTATCTCTTAATTTAATCAAAGTGACTCTGAATAGCCCATTTGACCCAAGAAAGTAAATCATTCTCTTAATATTTAGATGTTCACGTTGGAAACAAAGTTGTTTTTCACACACTAGGAATTAGCCTTGATATTTTTGTACGTATAACAATAAAATACTAATTAAAAATCTGCAGACGCAGTCCCGTCCCGAGGTGTTCCCGGGGGACATCGTGGAGTATCCCAGGAACAAATACTTCTCTCACTTCGCTGTGTACTACGGAGAGAAGGACGGCGTTCCCTACGTCGCTCACCTGACCTGTCGAGGTCAGTGTTTCCTGCTTTTCTTACTGACCTCATTTGACCCCAATTAGGTTGTTGCGTTGGATAAGTACATTTCAATCAAGATTATGAAGTTAGAATAAAACATGTGTGTGTTCAGTCAGCATGTAGTTCCTCTGCTTGTCCAGAGCTGAGGAACATTAATTAACATTAACATAAAGGGGTTTTATAATCTTTATTTTCAGCAGCCTTATTCTTTCTTGTGACACATCCCAGATAAAAATCTTGTGTGGTTCAAATATTCAGAAATGATGATATGGGGATGTTTTTAGCACATTTGGTTAATTTACTGACACGTGTGACTCTTCAAACTCTTTGTGATATTATATCTGTTTGTTTGTTCAGATTCAGACTCCAAGATGATTCTGTTTGGCCGGGCTCTGAGGTCAGAGATCAAACTGGATCCACTGGAGCTGCTGGGGAAGAAATACAAGGTGACACACCATCTCATATCTGAAGAATATTCAAATGTATATTTAGATTGTAATACTTTGTACATCAAACAATACAAATAGTGGGGAATATATTGTTAAGAAAAGCTTTAAACTGTTAGGAAAACTCTCCCTGGTCCCCGGCTTGAGCTTGAGCCTCAGGATCCATGTATCTGTGATCCTCTCCAGAATGGAAGTAGTCATCACATACAGAGCATCAACTAGTTCCTGAACAGTGTCCTTCACATGCTGATATCCAAGAGAGGGAGTTACACAGTCACTAGATGGAGGAATACCGGTTCTTGTAGGTAATCATAGGATTGTCATCAACAAAATGTTGAGTTTTTTCTCAAAATGTTTTGAGAAAACATTCTGACTTTTTTTCAAAATCTCAAAATTCTGACTTTTTCTCAAATTCTGACTTTTTCTCAAAATTATGACTTTTTCACAAAATTATGACTTTTTCACAAAATTATGAGTTTTTCTCAAAATTATGACTTTTTCTCTCAAATTATGATTTTTACTCAAAATTATGAGTTTTTCTAGTGAATAAATTAAATTGTTTAAGTTTTCCGCACTCTCAGGCGATTTGTAATCTGTTCTAGAAAAACAATGTGGTTTTTAGGATTTCAAGAAGCATATAAAACAAACAATGTGAACATTTATCCATGCTGGAAGTAGATTTAGATGTGTTAGGAGTTAGTATTTTTAAACACGAGTATCTGTACTTCTACTTGAGTAAAGAATGTGTACTTCTGCTCAGGTCAACAACATGATGGACGACTGTTTCTCAGTCAGGGATTTCCACAGCGTGGTGAAGCCGGCCATCGACGACCTGATGGGGCGCGAGGTGACCTTCGACATCCTGTTTCATAACAGCGAGCACCAGGCCACGCTCCTCAGGTACGGAGTCAAGAAGTCCCAGCAGGTGAGGCTTTTGAAATAGTATCAGCATTCTTGACTTTATTCCTCAGATATTTAATGATAAACGAGCAGAGATGGTACAAGTACACACATCCTTTACTCAAGTAGAAGATACTCGTGTTAAAAGTACTGACTAAACTTCTTTACTCAAGTCAAAGTAAAGAACTTTGAAATGTACTTCAGTAAAAAGTACCCATAACTAGCAGCTGTTTTAAAGAGTACCTGACCTCCCTTTATATTAATAGAACAATAATGTCATTGTTAGCTAATGAATGTTTCCATGGTGACCAACGGCAACATGACAACGTTTCCATTGGTCCCTCTTCTTTAGAAAAGACCAGGAAATGATGGATACACGGATCGTGTTCAAATCAATAGGCACGCAATGACTCTAAATAATAATGATCACGCCACCAAACACACATTCAGACTAAAGGAACCAGCCTGTTTGGAAAATGAGAGAAGTAGAAAGTACAGGTATTTGGGTTCAACATGTAAGAAGTAGAAAGTACAGGTATTTGAGTTCAACATGTAAGAAGTAGAAAGTACAGGTATTTGAGTTCAACATGTAAGAAGTAGAAAGTACAAGTATTTGAGTTCAACATGTAAGAAGTAGAAAGTACAGGTATTTGAGTTCAACATGTAAGAAGTAGAAAGTACAGGTATTTGAGTTCAACATGTAAGAAGTAGAAAGTACAGGTATTTGAGTTCAACATGTAAGAAGTAGAAAGTACAGGTATTTGAGTTCAACATGTAAGAAGTAGAAAGTACAGGTATTTGAGTTCAACATGTAAGAAGTAGAAAGTACAGGTATTTGAGTTCAACATGTAAGAAGTAGAAAGTACAGGTATTTGAGTTCAACATGTAAGAAGTAGAAAGTACAGGTATTTGAGTTCAACATGTAAGAAGTAGAAAGTACAGGTATTTGTGTTCAACATGTAAGAAGTAGAAAGTACAGGTATTTGTGTTCAACATGTAAGAAGTAGAAAGTACAGGTATTTGAGTTCAACATGTAAGAAGTAGAAAGTACAGGTATTTGAGTTCAACATGTAAGAAGTAGAAAGTACAGGTATTTGAGTTCAACATGTAAGAAGTAGAAAGTACAGGTATTTGAGTTCAACATGTAAGAAGTAGAAAGTACAGGTATTTGAGTTCAACATGTAAGAAGTAGAAAGTACAGGTATTTGAGTTCAACATGTAAGAAGTAGAAAGTACAGGTATTTGAGTTCAACATGTAAGAAGTAGAAAGTACAGGTATTTGAGTTCAACATGTAAGAAGTAGAAAGTACAGGTATTTGAGTTCAACATGTAAGAAGTAGAAAGTACAGGTATTTGAGTTCAACATGTAAGAAGTAGAAAGTACAGGTATTTGAGTTCAACATGTAAGAAGTAGAAAGTACAGGTATTTGAGTTCAACATGTAAGAAGTAGAAAGTACAGGTATTTGAGTTCAACATGTAAGAAGTAGAAAGTTCAGGTATTTGTGTTCAACATGTAAGAAGTAGAAAGTACAGGTATTTGTGTTCAACATGTAAGAAGTAGAAAGTACAGGTATTTGAGTTCAACATGTAAGAAGTAGAAAGTACAGGTATTTGTGTTCAACATGTAAGAAGTAGAAAGTACAGGTATTTGTGTTCAACATGTAAGAAGTAGAAAGTACAGGTATTTGGGTTCAACATGTAAGAAGTAGAAAGTACAGGTATTTGAGTTCAACATGTAAGAAGTAGAAAGTACAGGTATTTGTGTTCAAAATGTAAGAAGTCAAAGTAAAAAGTTGTGGAGTAAAGTACTGATACCAGAAAAAGTATAAGTATTTGTACACTACTTCCCACCTCTGTAAACGAGTTTCCTCCGTGTTTTCCCACCTTTACTTCTGCAAGGTTTGTTAACATGCAGTTAAATGGGAACGATTGTATGTTTTTTACAGATAGAGAGGATTTATGAGCACATCATGCCGTCCTGGAAGAAGCTGTTCAAGCAGAAGAAACTGTGAA
>NC_136901.1:1805289-1880289 GCF_949606895.1 Notothenia rossii | reverse complement strand
ATGGGTCCTCACACCGGGCTGACACGTGAGAAACATTACCGTTAAGAGAAACATTACCGTTAAACATACAGGAAACAACATTTACACTGTGGTTTACTCTCTTCTTGAAGAGATGATTACCCTGATGGTAACGAATCCATGAGACACTTCCTCAGGGCTGCAGGAGGGCGGAGGACTCTCTGCTCCATCAGCCTGAAACACACATTCACTTTCACTAACACACAAGTCATCTCTAACAGACATAACTCCTTGTCTGCATGCGGGCTTACATTTCATATTTATCTTATGTTTACATTTTCAAATGAGGCGTTATGTGATGCTAACTTTAAGTGATCTTTCTACAAATAGATACAGATGCTAAAATAAATCTAAAAATGGACATGCTTTAGCCTGTCTCTCCGTAATCCACCCTGGTGTGTCTTTATCTATCCATGCCCAGTTGTGTTGTGTCCTTCCTATAAAGCAGAAAGGTAAGAACTGTCCACACCTGAACTCCTGTGAAGTGGGCCAGTTTCTTCAGAGCGTCGTCCAGGTTTTCCACCAAGATGGCCTTCATCCCCACTCCCTCTGCTGCCTTCACACCTTCCTCATCTGCATCCAGCCACACGGCCTGAGAGGAGACGGGCTGATCAAACTGTCCTGACCGTCTGCACACGTCACTAACACTACCTTTTAGAAGGTGTTTATCTGGTGCATAAGGCTTAGCTGCAGTCTGATGTGTTCTCTGTGGAAAGTTGCTTTTGTACACTGAGAATGAAACGCTGTATGTTAAGGCTCACAACGTTAAGAGAGAAGACTTCGCTTCCTGTTTCCATGATTTTACAAGCTGGAAATATTAGGCATGTTGTTGCATTAGCAAAGCTCCTCTTCCAAGTTAACAGTAAATATAGAAAGATGATCTAGGGCAGGGGCGTCAAACTCAATTTCATCACGGGCCACATCAGCATTATGGTTGCACTCAAAGGGCCGGTTGTAACTTTAAGACTATATAAAAATACATATACAAATATTTAATATATATAAAATAATGTTTTATATTACATGATTGCCTCTGCATTGGATTATTATCGGATAGGGTAATAACTTCATAATTAACTACGTCTGAAAGCAGAAGTCTAGGGCAAATAATTGCAAGTCTTTTCAGTGAGAATGTCACAAAATGATTTTAAAAGAAAAGCCAAATTCTGGAAGAACAAAAAACTAAAAGTTAAATTTTGAAGGAAAAAAAAATCTAATTCTGAGAAAAAGACAAATTCTAAGAAAAAAGTCAAATTTGAGATGAATTGTGGGACATGTAGTTTCTGGGCAACGTGCTTCTGTAAAGTAGCATGTAACCTTATAATAATCATATTATATTCTTAGCAAGCTCTTATGGGGCCACATGAAATGAAGTCGCGGGCGGGATTTGGCCCCCGGGCCTTGAGTTTGACACGGACACCCCTGATAGGGTTAGGGTTGATGGATTACTGAACAGGTCTACTGCACACAGAGCCTCTTTTTGAAGCTACTGCTAATGTTTTATTCTTGGGATGTCACAAATAGACACAGAGAGGATAAACAACGTGAAGAAGTGAAGAAAAGACAAAACAACATCAAAGAGAGCAAAACGACCAAAGTGCTACAGAGAGCAAAAACAGAAATCCTGCTGAACTCAATATTTAGTATAATTTCATGACTTTAGCTATGCGCTGTTCACCTGTTGTGACGTCACTCCCAGGTGCTTCAGAGCGCACCTGAACATGGCGGGCTCGGGGACCATGTGACCTGAGCGACACGACTGGAGGACCAGGTCGAAGCGGCCGCCAAGAAGCGAGAGCAGGTGGGCGGGGCCATCTCCTGCCGCGCTGTCATCCAGCCAGTGATTGGCCAGCACGGCTGTCAGTAACCCTGATAGTTAGAAAAATATCTCTCGTCACCGGCTTGAGCTTGAATCTCAGGATCCATGTATCTGTGATCCTCTCCAGAATGGAAGGAGTCATCACATACAGAGCATCAACTAGTTCCTGAACAGTGTCCTTCACATGCTGATATCCAAGAGAGGGAGTTACACAGTCACAAGATGGAGGAATAGAAAGCAGTATTCAATGTTTACTTCAGATTAGCTCCACGTCAGAAATGATCATGCTTGTCATATGTCTCTCTCCATAGAGGCTGAATCATCATGTTAATCACATAGCTATCATATGCCTCACACAGTCCTGATGCTCTTCTAGGTAATCACACATCCTGTCATGTTCACAGCTGCAGTTGGGATACCTTTGTGATCATGTTACTCTCATGTTAGTCTCATTTTGATGGGCTGTCTTCTGAGTGGTTGAACATTGCAAATGGTGTTCCTCAAGGTTCTGTTTTAGGTCCACTTTTATTCTCCATCTATATCAACAGTTTAGGTGATAATGTGGATGAAGCTACTTTACATTTCCATACGGATGATACCGTGATGTACTGTGCAGGTCCCTCCATTCAGGAGGCTGGTGTTAAATTACAGACTGTTTTTAACATTATTCAGACTCAGCTCTCTGAACTAAAGCTTCTTTTAAAATGTTGATAAAACCAAGGTAATGCTCTTTTCAAAAGCTAAAAAGACTCCAGAGCCTGTTTTAGATATTGTAACTACGCAAGGAATAAAACTTGAAGTGGTTACCTGTTACAAATACCTTGGTATCTGGCTGGATGACTGTCTCTCTTTTAAACTTCATGTCAATAACCTGCTTAAAAAGCTGAGGGTTAGGCTAGGTTTCTTCTACAGGAACAAGTCCTGTTTCTCGCTTGAGGCCAGGAAAAGGCTCTGTGACCTTTTGACCTGTGCTGGACTATGGTGATCTGATGTATATGAATGCACCTGCCCATTGCCTGGTCAAGTTAGATGCTGCGTATCACAGTGCTCTAAGATTTGTGACAAATTGTAAAGCATTAACCCATCACTGTACCCTGTGTGCAAGGGCTGGTTTGCTTTCACTAACTGTACGGAGGCTCAGTCACTGGTACATTTTTTTATACAAAGCCATGTTAGGGAAACTTCCATCCTACATCTGCTCCCTGATCTCACGGAAAATTGTAAGTGGCTACTGCCTGAGATCAAATGCTGTGGTTTTATTAAATGTGCCAACTGCTAGGACTGTCTTAGGGAAGACAGCTTTTAGATGTGCAGCTCCACTGTCTTGGAATAGTCTGCAAAAGGAATGGAAACTGAGCAATCTGGTGCCACTAAATGTTTTTAAAGCTCGGTTGGATGCTACTCAATCGGAAGCTATTGGTACCTGTTTATGTGGATAATTGTGTAAATGATGCTGTATGATGTCCTTGTTGTTCTGTCTATGTTTCTATGTTTCATGTGGAACTACTTGAGCAGGTCTCCCTTGAAAAAGAGATCAATGATCTCAATGGGATTCATCTGATTAAATAAAGGCTTGAAATTAAATTAAATGTTGGAAGGGGACACTCAGTATTTTCCCAAACAGGTGTGTGTACAGGTGTTTGCAGATGTACCTCTGTGGTGCAGACGGGCAGCTGTCTGCAACACAGCTGGTTGGACGTCCATCATGGCCTCTTGGAGCTCCTTCAGCAGGCCTTTCACTGACCAATCAGACGGCAGAGACACACCCTGGACTTTGGCCTCCTTCACACACTCTGCCTCGAACGCTGGTATCATCTATACACAGACAGACAGACAGACAGACAGACAGACAGACAGACAGACAGACAGACAGACACACACACACACACACACACACACACACACAGTCAATGATAAGTACATTATTGTGGAAGTTAATGACCTCCCGTCACCCACCTGAGAAAGGGTCATCTCGCCTCGCTCTGCACGGATCATGGCGCTGTCCTTTCTGGACGCCACGCCGCACAGAAAACCTCTGGAAACATGAAGATCAAAGATAATTATAAGGAGGGTTTTGGTGTGAATATGAGAGTGTGAGGTGACCGTAAAATGAAGGTTAAACATACAGAAGCATTAGGTCATATATGAGAGTAGAAACACTCTCCTAATGTGTTATTCATTTACATATATGTTATTTATTCCTCTTTAAATGTCCAAATGTACTATTTTACTGATTTAATCCTTTTAATTCCACTCCACAGACGGCTGTTTCTAGTGAGTTTAACATCCAGAATGAATTAAAACCGAAAAAACTGATAATAAAATCAATTGAAGCTGGTAAATCTTCATCAGTTTTATAGTACCAGCAAACCTAGTTATATAAACACAGCACAGTGCTAAAGTTCAACATGTTTAAGAGTAACCACAGTTCAAACCCTACCAGAGTATTTGACTGGCTCTCCACTGACACATTAGAGTCAATACAGACATGCTCTAGTTTTAATAAAGACGTATGAACACAACTTCAACTTATCCAGATCACTCTTTCGTACACAGTCTAAACAACAAGAGTATTTGTGTCTACTCTCGTGCAGTAGCATGTTCCCACTGTGTGATCAGATTTGCTCGTGTCACTGCAGACATGTGGGGTAGAAGTCGTCTCCTTACCCTGGCAGATTGTGCACCTCCTCCAACGTTTGGAAAACTTCCCGACGAGTGGAAGAGGCAGTAACTCCCCAGAAGTTGAACAAGACTGCTTTCTTCTCTGCCATGTCGAACCTTTTCTTAATGTCTGTTTGTTTCCGTCACAGGAACGCGTTTCCCCTGCTGCTGCAGGGAGCTTCTGTTCTTGCTGAGGGGAAACGCTGCCCTTTGTACACACTCACTACACACTGACTCACTACACACTGACTGACTACACACTGACTGACTACACACTGACTACACACTGACTGACTACACACTGACTGACTACACACTGACTACACACTGACTGACTACACACTGACTGACTACACACTGACTACACACTGACTGACTACACACTGACTGACTACACACTGACTACACACTGACTGACTACACACTGACTGACTACACACTCACTACACACTGACTCACTACACACTGACTGACTACACACTGACTGACTACACACTGACTCACTACACACTGACTGACTACACACTGACTCACTACACACTGACTGACTACACACTGATTACACACTGACTACACACTGACTGACTACACACTGACTGACTACACACTGACTGACTACACACTGACTACACACTGACTGACTACACACTGACTGACTACACACTGACTACACACTGACTACACACTGACTGACTACACACTGACTGACTACACACTGACTACACACTGACTACACACTGACTGACTACACACTGACTGACTACACACTGACTGACTACACACTGACTACACACTGACTACACACTGACTGACTACACACTGACTGACTACACACTGACTACACACTGACTCACTACACACTGACTGACTACACACTGACTACACACTGACTGACTACACACTGACTGACTACACACTGACTACACACTGACTCACTACACACTGACTGACTACACACTGACTACACACTGACTCACTACACACTGACTGACTACACACTGACTGACTACACACTGACTGACTACACACTGACTGACTACACACTGACTACACACTGACTGACTACACACTGACTACACACTGACTACACACTGACTGACTACACACTGACTACACACTGACTCACTACACACTGACTGACTACACACTGACTGACTACACACTGACTACACACTGACTGACTACACACTGACTGACTACACACTGACTACACACTGACTACACACTGACTGACTACACACTGACTACACACTGACTGACTACACACTGACTGACTACACACTGACTACACACTGACTCACTACACACTGACTGACTACACACTGACTACACACTGACTGACTACACACTGACTACACACTGACTGACTACACACTGACTGACTACACACTCACTGACTACACACTCACTACACACTCACTCACTACACACTCACTACACACTGACTACACACTGATTGACTACACACTGACTACACACTGACTGACTACACACTGACTACACACTCACTTTGTACACACTCACTAGTACACACTGACTACACACTGACTACACACACTTTGTACACACTCACTCACTACACACTCACTCACTACACACTCACTACACACTCACTCACTACACACTCACTAAACACTGACTACACACTCACTTTGTACACACTCACTAGTACACACTGACTACACACTGACTACACACTGAGTACACTCACTACACACTCACTCACTACACACTCACTACACACTCACTCACTCCACACTCACTACAAACTGACTACACACTCACTTTGTACACACTCACTAGTACACACTCACTCACTACACACTCACTACAAACTGACTACACACTCACTTTGTACACACTCACTACACACTGACTACACACTCACTTTGTACACACTCACTACACACTGACTACACACTGACTACACTCACTTTGTACTCACTCACTTTGTACTCACTCACACAGTAGAAACGCCGCTCACCATGCAGAGCTGGGAAGTAAGTACATTTACAAAAGTACTCTACAAAAGTACATTTTGAGGTACTTTGCTTGATTATTTCCATGCTATGCTACGGTCTACTTTTACTCCACTGTATTTAATACATTTAGTGACTTTACAGATCTGGATGAATGATGTGAAATATAATACTCTATTAGTATATAAGTACTTCTACTTTTACTCAAGTACCAGATCTGAGTACTTCTACTCAAGTACAAGATCTGTGTACTTCTACTTTTTCTCAAGTCCAAGATCTGACTACTTCTACTTTTACTCAATTACAAGATCTATGTACTTCTACTTTTACTCAAGTACAAGATCTGAGTACTTCTACTTTTACTCAATTACAAGATCTGTGTACTTCTACTTTTACTCAAGTACAAGATCTGAGTACTTCTACTTTTACTCAAGTACAAGATCTGAGTACTTCTTCTTTTAAAGCAGTGGTCACCAACCTTTTTAAGCCCAAGATCACCGACCTCGGCCGAGGTGAAAGGCGAGATCTACCTATTGCAGAATTGAGTGTAAAAGACGGCCCAGACAGTGCTTCCAATTTGAGGCCTTTTATATCGGCTAATTGCATCTGAATTACTGTTACAATGAAGGCTCCATAATCAGCTCACGGCATATAGGTAGGGGTAAAGTGCTATTGGGGGGCGGAGCTCACCTCCTCAAGGGGGGTCCGGGGCCCCGGGAAGATTTTTTTTTAAATATTGAAGTTGAAAGCATCAATCTGGTGCACTTTGAGAGCAACATGAAGAGATCTATGGATACCTCTCTCAGCACCCATATGAAACAGAACTGTAAACATATTTTCTTTTTCTTTATGGATATTTTACAAATCACATTAAACTGTATTCTTGTTTTACTGCAGTAGGCTATTTCATACCTGTTTTTCATTTATTCTCTTATTGTTTGTATAACTATAATGATGATATAAAGGTGGGCCGCGGAAATAATCTTTTGAATAATTTGTGACAAAACTGTTCTAAACACTCAAGAGTCCTTTAGCTCACCTGAGCCCCTCAGTCTGACAGGAGAGGACTCCTCCAGCTTGTTGTGGAAACAGCTCCTTATGCCCGTTGGTGCAGCTAGCTAACCAGATGCTAACATCACGGTCCCCGCTAGCACCGGTCCCTCTCTCTCCCTCACTCCCTCTCTCCCTCTCTATCACACTAAATGCGCTATCGCCATACACACACAGAGCCGAGCTTGAATGACACAAGCACACGTGTATTTCCATGCAACTCTCTGATTGGTCTGGTGTGTTGCCTCTGTTGCGTTCACTGAACACGGGAAATTACAGTCCTGCCGTCCTCTCTTGTGTCATGATGAAGTTCACGTAAAGCACGGTTAATGTATTATATTATTGAGGTGTCTCAAATATACGTCAATCAAGTGGCACCTGCTAACGGGGTGGTGGATGATAGGTTTACATCTAAAAACGTATTTTTCAAACATTATTATTTTAATTTTCTTTTTCTTTCTTTTGTTACTTTTTTTTTAACGGTCCGCGATCTACCCGCACCACACTCGCGATCGACCGGTCGATCGCGATCGACTGGTTGGCGACCACTGTTTTAAAGTATCAGCTCAACAACTTGATTGTTTTCTGGTCCAATAGGGACATCTTGTGGACATCAGAGGAGGCTACGAGCATTCAGAGTTCATGTGCATACAGGATGTGCGGTTATGCATCAAAAGTGAAAGTAATGCAAACCAGGAAGGATTCAGACATTTGAGCTCGAGGCTGTACGGTTGGATTTATGAAAAACGTCGACATCTTACCTCAGAGAGAAATCACTGAAGCTCTCTCTGTGCCACACGGGTAAGTTTAATAAAGAAGAACAGGACACACAGTGTTTTAGCTATTTTTTTTAGCAGTAGTATTTAGCAAATCTTTTAAATGCATTCGTGGATGGTGTTTTACATTTACAAATCACATATTTACACACAAATTATTTTTATGTTCACACAAATTATTATGAGACATATTTAAGCCCATAATTAGGTTTTCAACTTGTATTACTTTAGTTATTAGCTCTTCACCCTGTTTTAAGATGTCAGTGTGTTTTAGTTAACTTATTTCCCAACTATGCTCAAAGTGTATCAGAAACATAGATATTATATATCTCAGGTATCAGAGCAGAGCATTAATCCAGCACCAAACTTGTGAAAATGGCCCATACCATCTTGATCAGCAAAACGACACACCAAGTTATTAAGATTTAAAGCTATGGTGCGTTTTGATTCAATGCTGAGTACAGCCAAACTTGACAGGCTCTTCTCTGTCATAGTAGACCGCAAACAGTTGTGGGCGCCAGAGTATTTGTGTTGGGTAATCTATGGTAGGGCTAACCCATACAGTGGTGGGGCTCAAGTCAGTATTTGCAATGTAACTACATACACGCTCCCCTTGACAGTGTAACGCCACATGTGAGGTTTAGATTATTTCCCTGTCTCAATCCAAATTGAACTGTATGAAATAAAAAGGCACATTTGTCTTGTAGTAAATAAAAAGGGCGACCTAGAGCCAATCCTGCAATTTCCCCACAGGTGAAAGAGTTGAAAACCCAACCCCTGCAGGGATTCTCCCCCAGGAGATTTTTTGAAATACTAACATCAAATACACATTCTGGTACTCTCTTGAGAAGAAAAATAAATAAATATATATTACTACACGACGTATTTAAAAAAATGAATGCTATTTTAGTTTTTTGTTACTTTGCTCTGAAAGCTGAACCTGCTGCTCCTCACAGAGAGAAGAGGGAGAGGCTGTGTGAATTACTTTCCTTTTTGGATAAGGGTGGATAGCCCCCATTGTTCTGTGAGTCCAAATGAAAGACAGCCCACACACCTATCAATCATCAAACCGTGGGGTCTTATAGTTGTATCGATGTATATAGAGATGTACTACAGCAAAAGTATTCTCCGTCGGGACTTCCAGAAACAACACCACGCCGTTATCTTGATTCTGATTGGCCAGAAGACATTATCAAAGATGTTCTATTGAGAAGACGATCACTACGTGACAAAAGTGTTCAAAACCGTTTCTAGTCTTCGGTATTTCCAGACAAGTGGCTAATGAAATCAATCTTACTAACTGCTGTCTTTGTGATTTACTCCGCGCGAGTTGGCAGACTTTATTTTGCTTACTTTAACATCATTTTTCATGGTGGGGCTAAGCCATTTATTGGTATGGCTGTAACCTACCCCAGCCATACCCTGACCGCAAATACCTAATTCCTTCTGTCTACTTGTATCCGAAATGCTTCGCGTTTTGCGCTGTCTTCCCGTTCAAATGAAATCGCCGCCAATCATATTTCCAAGCTCGCGCCAGGGGGGGGAGGGGTTACAAGGCTCGCGTCTTGTGCTGCATTCACTTGCACTCGGACATTAGAGATTTTCTCTCATAAATGTCCGACGAGCCACAACTTTTCTTTCAAAACAAAGCTGCCAAATGGGGTGGCAGCTGGGGTGACAAGGCCTTTTTCTGAGGTGGCAGCTGCCACCCCGTGCCACCCCGTAGAACCGCCACTGCAGAGGAGAAAGGTACCATTGTTACAGCAAAGAGACAAAGATAGCTTAATATCACTTAAGAAGCACGCATAGAAAAATGATATATATTAAAGATATAAAACTAGAAATACACAATTTACAAGATCTACATCCAGAAACAATAACAGTTTAGCGATATAGCAGCCAGGTGAAAGTATAAAAGGTGGTAGTATACATTTCACAGCTATTTACGGTAAATATATATTGCACATAAGTAGTATTGCACAACAGGACTTTAATATTCTTTGTTATATGTGTGTGTGGGGTCTACCAGGGGCCGTGGTGGCCACTGCAGGAAAGAAGGACCTGTGGTGTCTCTCTCTCTCTCAGTGAGACATTGCGGGATATCAGCCTGTCGCTGAAGGAGCTGCACGGTGAGGACAGGGTGTCCTGGAGGAGGGGGGGGGGACACATTGTCCAGCAGGGAGGACAGCTTGGCTGCCATTCTCCTGTCTCCCACCACCTCCACAGTGTCCAGAGGTCTCCCCAGGACAGAGCTTATGGTTTGTTACTGTATATTTCTGAAATAATATTCACTTCAAATTACATTGTAGGGTTTTGTTGTTATCTGAAAAACATGCACAATAAGTACTTTTTAGTCTTTTTCTCAAATCAGGAAAAATCACGTATAAAAGGCTCTCAACATCTGAAGAAGTCTTTCATCAGTGTGGACCTAAAGGCCTCAGTGTAAGTGTCTCTGATATACAGCTCGCATGTTGTATTGTTGGTGAATGTATGGATGATTATATGTTCAGAGACTTGTGTGTTAGAACATTTCAAGTGTTGACTTGGCGTGAAAAAGCATGTTACAGTTTTGACTAGTAGGCCTACTGCTCAAACTAGGACAAAACAGCTATCCATTTTGTTTGCATTAGCACGTTTACTGACACATTAACAACTTGTTGGCATGAATTCAATGTTTTGTGTGAGTTACTTAATTTTCATACGTGCGACAGAGATGGGATGAAACAGTTGTAACCATTGCACATTAGGGCTGCACGATATAGCGTGTCGTGACGATAATCGCGTTATGCGCGATATTCACATCGCAGGACGTGCGGTTTATTTTTTAGGACGTGCGATATTAAGTAGGCAAATTAACTCAAACACGTCATGTTACAATTATTTTGCTGCTTGCTACAAAAGGAAAACTCGCACGGCTCTCATGTCAGGGGTACTTGAACACGACCGGCTCTGCATGCACAGCAAACCTCCAATCACAATCATTCTTGATCAGATCACAGCAGGATAACCGAGCTAGCTCAGCTTGTTGCTCTGATAACTTAAGATCCAGAAGTCTGTGACTAAAATCCTTCATCCGGTTAAATATTGTTTAAAAAATTAAAGTTGTTAAAGTTCAAGAAAGGATGGTTTGCGGAAAAAAACAACTGTCTTTTCTTCAATTCCTGTATTTTTTCATATCGCAATATATATCGCAGGGGAACAAAAATATCGCAATGTCAGTTTTTATCCAATAGCGTGCAGCCCTATTGCACATAGAGTTAAGAGAAGGTCCAGACTATTTAAAGAAAAACTGTATACTTGACGCCAAATCCTCCCCCCCTGCTCTTCTTATCTGCCCTGAATTTATTTAATTCCTTTTAGATCTCCAGATTTCTGTAATGTTTTGGATGTTAAACATAAGAGTTCATATTACATTTCATTCAACCATTCTTTTGTTCTCTAGATCATTGAAGTTGAAGCAGAAGACACCAAAGTAATGCAACATGGCTTCTACAACACACTCAGCTGTAGAGTACGTCAGGGGGGCCAGAACCCATCTTGTGAACAAATTAAAGAATCAGTCAGTGATTCTAGAGAACTTGAATCAGCAAGGAGTGTTACGTGACGAAGAGGTCTGCATAATACAAGCAGAAGGGAATGACTACGATAAAAACAGAAAACTTCTAGACTCGGTAACCATAAAGGGGGAGAAAGCCAGCTATATATTCCTCGAAATTATTTACATGACGAGGAAGAGGACCGATGGGAGGACATCCTGTCTCCCTGAGAAACAGACTGTAGCTTCCGCTGAGAGCAAGACATTTGACCTGCACCACTGGATCAGCTGCTTCCCTTTCAAGGAAGACACACAAATGGGAAAAATCTACCAACAAGGTATGTAATATAGTTATATAACTAATATAGAAAGTGTGTCACGTCTTCATTGCTGATGTTTGATGGGCTGTGTCATCTGGAAATATGCATCCACTGTTTAGTATGAGGGTACAGCATGCAATTTACAATATGTATTTACTTACCCACTGTTGTTTTTATTTTAGGTCCAACACCGTGCCACCGTTACCAGGAAAAGTTGAAGTCAAAAGCACAAAAAATATCAAAAGAGTTTTGGAAGGCAAACAAAGATCTGTTTGAAGAAAACAAGAAGCCTGATCTGTCGTACATGCCACTTGTATTGGACACACAAGGAAGTGTTTCTCCCTCTAAAATAAAGAAATTTAAGAGCAAGAAAAGCAAGATGAGCCGTCCTAAAAAGCTAAGGACCTACATCCCTAAGGACAAAGCAGACATTTCTCCCAGTGACCTGCTTAAAACAGATAAAAACATACTCTTGGTTGGTAAGTCTGGGATTGGAAAGACAGCACTCACTCTTGAAATGTTAAAGCTCTGGACAGAAAAAGATGACAAGGAGCTAAATTACATGTTTTACTTTGACATGAGAAAAATATCCAACATCAAGAGCCTGGAGGAGCTTCTCTTCAATGAGTTCAGTGAGCCAGATGAAGGCAAAGACGAGGTCTTACTGGACATAAAGAATAACTCTGACAATGTTACACTCATTTTTGATGGAATCACAGATCTGTCTTCACCAGTAGTGCAGAGACTTGTAAATAAAGATTTGCTACAAGACTCCAAGGTCATTATGACTTGCAGACCAGATGACGAAGAAGACCTTCCTTCTGAGGACTTTCTCAGAGTGGAAGTGAAAGGCTTTAGTGAGCAGACCATAAAAACATACATATCTGCTATGCTACGTGAAAGAAAGGAGAGGGTTTTGAGCAGCTTGGAGTTGTTAACGCTTTGCCATGTACCCATGTATGCACTGATGGTGGCTGCATGCTTTTCATTTGAGATATCAGAGAACTTTCAAAAGCCTTGCTGTATAACGGATATCTACATCAACATTTTCCGTTTTTGCCTCAAAAGAAACAGCAACACAAAATACATTCATCTAGATGCCTTCATCAAAAGCAAGAGTAAGGAGATACTGTCTCTGGCTGAAGTTGCTTTTCGTGCAACTGAAAGGAAAACGGTGAACTTGACACTAACTCCCTTTGAAGACAGCTGTGTCCTCTCCTTGCTCAAACAACTTGTTATCAAAGACGACCCTACTGAGAGAATAACCACTTGTGCATTTCTCCATTACACAATGCAGGAGTTTTTTGCAGCACTGTGGCTCTTGAAGAATCCAGATTTAATGAGTAATGTTTTTCAGCAATGCCTCACTGAGGAGAAGAAGCACATGAAACATCTGATCCCTTACATGTGTAGATTGTTGTCTGAGAAGAGCCGTAGTTTGATGGAGTGCCTGATTCCTCCTGAGGAGCTCAAGAATACATCCAACGGGTTCTGCAAGGAAGTGATATCCACATTCCTTCCTAGTCTGTGTGGAAACAATGAGGCTGATACTGAGGACAGTGGGCGCATACTGTTCCTATGCCAGTGCTTGTATGAGTCCCAGTGTCCTGAAGCATGCATCGACCTTCTGGAAAAACTGGAATATCGTCTTGACCTCAGTGAAGAGAGTCTCGATCCTTACCCCTGCTGTGCTGTGGCCTACGTGATCACTCAGTCCAAGGAGAGGGAAATATGGCTGAACCTTGAGGACGTCACGATATCACAACACGGAATAAGACCACTATTAGGATGCCTTCAAAACGTCCAATGGTATGGATGAGCAGTTATTATTACTGCTAAGATTACAACACATCTAATTAGGTAGAATGTAATTGTTCAAAGTTGTAACCTTTAAAATATATATATTAATATATACAGAAGTAATGAGAAAGTGTGAGCTGATTATTCTTCATATTGCAGGTGTGATTCTCTGCCACGGCAGCTGTGGGAGATCTTCCTTCTCAGCGAAGGGGAGATGGACTACATCACCTTACTTGGCCTTGATGGAAATCGGTTGCACCTTCCAGTGGAGGGGGACAGAAAGCTGTTTGAAAGAGCAGTGTCAGTCCTGCAGAAGATACGTTTGAAGGTTAAAATCTGCCTCCACTGGGAGAGGGAGAACCCTGACGGCCACAGTCTGTGTGAGACTCTGCCAGAGGCTCTGCCATACGTCAGCTCCCTCAGGTATGTAGCTTCTGTTTTTATGTATTTATGAACCTTTAGTAAAAGGGGCTGAGCCCCGGCACAATTTAACCCCTGGTAACGTTACACATGTTTTTTTTTTCTTGATATTTTTCTTAAGATATTTTAAATGGCACTGTCGTATACATTTAATTAATCCATTTGATAATATGTAATCAACTTCGGCACCCCTCCCATAAAAAGAGAAGAAAAATTACAATACAAATATTCATAACTCATATTCGAATACCTGAATCATTTCGTATATTCGATGAATCATTCCCATCTCGACTTCATACAGTTTACTTTGGGTGCTTTTATTGAATACAATGATTGAATAATCCTCTCTGCATTGTTTTTGCATTCACAAGTTTGTTCTAAGTGGTGCAATTTGAGAATGTCTGTGTCCTCCGATGTTACACTGCAACCTGCCTGTGTGACACAGAGTCCAACCATACACAGTACATGTTCACACCTGCAGTACATACGTGTCAGCTGCCCAACTGCTTCACTGTTTGTAAAAGTAAATCAATCTTCATTTCATTAAAAAAAGTAATGTGCTATACCCTGCTTTACAAACAATACAGTGAATTCCTCTGCCTGTCTGTCTTACTGTCCCGGGATGTGAGGACACAGACAGTGAGGCTGGTTTACTTCATAGAGGAAATGGTGGTCAAACAACATAGGATCCAAACATTTTAATAGGTTTCATAACGATAAACATGACGGGCGTTTAGCGAGCAGCAGTGTGTGTATCAAGAGAGGAAGAGATGCTGGTCTGCATTGATCAGCTCACTAAACCAGCTCCCTGAGAGACAGAAAGGGAACCTGAACATTTTCTTTACAAAAAATTCACATTTAACCACAACATCTTTTCAGCGACTGGTGTGGGCTTGCCTTTTGCTGCAGATATTTTCCAATCGGCATAGCAGCTGTGAGCTCAAGCATGCCTCATTCATTTGCCTGGTCACGTCAGTTGAATCTGAACTTTGATCTCTTATCAAGATCCAGAATTGTACTCTCAGAAATCCTTCAAAAGCTGTGGAGAATTAAATGTTGCAATTGCATTTGATATTTAACAATAGCACTGTGTTAACAGCTGTAACTTTGTTTTACATTTAAAGTTCATACAGTTCTAAAGTACATGCAATGACACATGTGTTTGTTATCATGCAGCTTCAGGAGGACCCACAGAGGTCCAGGATTACAGGGCCAGGAGCAACGCTATGAGAAACTGAAGAGACAAGAAAAGCAGCTGTTTCTGGATTTATGCCTGAAAGCAGCTACTCTCATTCAAGGAGAAAGCGTTCACAATGAAGTGAACAACCTCATCTCTCTGTTTTCTTTTAACTCTGATATACAGAACATCCTTCTGGATTTTTATCAACACCTCAAAACTCAAGAGAATTCAGCTGTTGTTCAAAAACTGAAGCCATTTTTCCAGTCAGTTCCTGCAGTCTGGACCATAGACCTCTCAGAGAGAAAGAGCTCCATCCTGCTGGAAGTGCTGAGACTCCAACCAGAGAAGAAACAAGTGGAGCTGAGAGGCTGCTCAGAGGAAGAGAGTGAAGTGAGGACTTTGCTGCAGTGTCTGCCTTATATCTCACAGATCAGGTAAATGGTAATCTGCAGATTCAATTTAACATAATTCAAACCACAGCTCATGGAAAAAAGTTTGTATTAGATAGAAACCTAAAATCACAATCTCTTGATTCCTTGTGTTTTCAGTTTTGTGCCTCAGTTATCAGAACCTTCAGGTGAACTCCAGTTCTTTGGGACTCTGTTCTGTGCAGCAGCAGAGACAGAGCAGCAGACAGGAGAGAAGACACTGCAGCTGTTGTTATCAGTGTGCACATATCAAACAATAACTTTAACCAACATAGTTTCTTATTATGTTAAGAGGAACCCTCAGAGTGGTTTCGTGCTGGATCTGGCCTCCCACCTGAAGGACTATGAGACTAAAACAGGTCTGAGTGTCCTTCCATCGTTACAGTTTGTTCTCCAGTCAGCTCCTGCAGTCTGGACCATAGACCTCTCAGAGAGAAAGACCTCCATCCTGCTGGAAGTGCTGAGACTCCAACCAGAGAAGAAACAAGTGGAGCTGAGAGGCTGCTCATGTGGAGAGAGTGAAGTGAGGACTTTGCTGCAGTGTCTGCCTTATGTCTCAAAGATCAGGTCAGTCAGACAGATCATGTACATGTATTAATATTGTGTATATTTATTCAGATTCTGAAATATAAATAATCTGATAATCTACAGTTTTTCAAAAAAGACATTATTGTCATTCACAAATAAACATGATTTAGATAAAGCTGAATCAAATCAGTCTCACTTATCACACTCTTCTTCCTGTTTGAAATAATGTGAATCATAAAAAGAATCATGTTGCTCTGATACAACAAGACAGTCCTGCTAATACCTCCTCATACTGGAGCTATCAGAATAAAGTAGATTCAGGATGAACTGTTATAGACTTAGGAGCTGATTGATAGATTCATTATCCGGCCAAAATATTGCGTTCAGTCAATGAATGAAGTGTAACTGAGCAGGATGTTTGAACAATGAGTGGTTGAGACGACTGAATGAGGGGATTTTACCCAAGTGGCTTATTAGCTATTAAAAAGAACTCTGTAATCAGGAAGTGAAAAGGTTCTCACTATGAAGAGATGATTATGTAAAATAAGCACTGTTTAATTTTCATGGAGTTTTAAATAATGATAGATGTTAAAATGTGTGACCCAGTATTTATATCTTTTCAGCTAAGTGATGAAAAATGTTTTGGTAAAGTTCCCCTTGTTGGTTTAGGAGTGGTTTTCCAGTATAAAATACATCCTTTAATACAGAGCTGAGGAAACACCTTTGAAATCGGACTCTTGGTTCATTAAACATTTTGTCAAGTATCTCATTTCCTAAAGTTCTTCACAGACTCACTTACAGCCCTGCTAACAGCATGTTTACTTTAATGTTCGATTCATTCATTTTACTAAATGATTCCCATTAACGGTACTTGTAAGCTTTTAGCCAATACACTCCTTATCAGTAAAGCATGGCTCTTTGTGTACTGTTGACATCATCTGATAACAACAGGTTCAACCTTTACATCAATACAAATAAATACAAATCCCACATTTTGATCAATAAAGTACATTTTATCTTAATTCTTGTTCTAGTTCCTGGTTTGGAGACTCAGATGAAGTCCAGTTCTTTGGGACTCTGTTCTGTGCAGCAGCAGAGAGAGAGCAGCAGACAGGAGAGAAGACACTGCAGCTGTTATCATCAGTGTGCACATATCCTACATTCCCTCTTACTGACAAACAGGGTTATTATGAAGAATCTCAGAGTGATTTCCTGCTGGATCTGTACTCCCACCTGAAGGACTATGAGACTAAAACAGGTCTGAGTGTCCTTCCATCATTACAGTCTGTTCTCCAGTCAGTTCCTGCAGTCTGGTTCATAGACCTCTCAGAGAGAAAGACCTCCATCCTACTGGAAGTGCTGAGACTCCAACCAGAGAAGAAACAAGTGAAGCTGAGAGGCTGCTCAGGTGGAGAGAGTGAAGTGAGGACTTTGCTGCAGTGTCTGCCTTATATCTCACAGATCAGGTTGGTGGGACCATTACTGTTTATTTTATGATATTGATTGTTCTATTTGGATTTCTTAAGAAATACAAAATGAATGACCTCTGATTATGGGCAGTGTTTCAGGAGGAGACAATAGTCCTTCACTTCTGAACCTGATGTAGATGAATAACATTTCCCAGTTCAGTCATTATTTGAAACCACAGTCTTCTCCCAGTTAGAGAATAATGAAATGATGTGAATCATAATGAGAGACCTTAAGCTCTGAGACAGCAGCACCATCATGCTCATGCCTCATTCAGAAATAAAGACACACACAAACATAAATAAACTTGCTGATGAAACTGCTATCAGCTTTTTAACATCTCTCTGCAGCTTATCAATAATCAGTTGTAACACAAACAAATGTTATTGCACAGATAGAAGAGGTTTCATCTCTTTTAATTTAAATAAAGTGCAATTAAAAGAATAAAGGCACAACAAGTAATACTCCATGTATCTACCTCTTTAACCTCTTAAGCCCTGAGCCTGTTTTTCAGGTTTCAGGCTCGAAAATGCCACTAACACAACAAAGACTATATCTTCACTTTTAAAAGGGATAAATTAATAATATTTTCTCTCACAGCAAGGTTACATCTGTGAGTTGGATGTAGAAGTGTCATTATCAATATAGATGTTTTTATTTTAAAGTAAATTCAGATGGAACATAGTAAAAACATGTAAATTCTAATGTCCGCCTAAAAAAAAACACCCTTGAATGATGGGTTAGTAGACTAAAAGCTTTAGGAATCCAAACTATAACATATAATAAATACCCTGTATCAAGATTGATGTGAAACAAGTGAAATTTGACCTTTTTAGAGAGGTTTAGAAAAATAAAGTCCAGGCGGACTCACCTCTGTGTAATTTGGGAACCATCAGTTCCATTTGACCTTTTTCACTGTAAAAATTATTTTATTACTTTGAATGATCACTATAGGTATTCATTCCATCCAAATACAACTGTTGTGAAAAAAACAAAACAAAACAAAAAAACATACTCTGTTATCCTTTTAGGCCCCGCGGACCCGGTTCCGGGGCCGAAATCGCGTCATTTGCAGGAAACAACGTCTAAGGAACCTTCATATTTGATAAACTATAAATATTTTATATCCATATAACGGAAAAAACTCATTTAACTGATCTTTTTCATTTTTTTTTTCCAAAAAAACAATGCTAACAGTGAACCTCTGAATTAGCCTCGAGCGAAAAATGCTAACCTATTACTGCACCGAAAATCACTCCTAGCTCCCTTATTACTTATCCTAGCTGCACATCCAACACATCGTTTAGGATCGTAAAGACACAGAATCTAACGGTGCCCACCTCAACACTGAAAGATACAAACTCGCAACGTTATCAACAAAAACATACATCAAAACAAGTGGCGCTAAGTACTAACATGCGCTAGGCTAACATGGCTTACCTTGGTCTTTGTCTGGTCTAAACTGGTCTTCAATGCCATTAAAACGATAAAAACGATGATTTAGTTAATCCATAGGTTAATATCCGATGTGGCTGTGTCCCCTTTGAAATGTTCTGATAATCTATAAGCAATAAAACTGCAATTCCGTTATCTGCTGTCCGCTCTGTGCTCCGTGCACTCTGGGTCCTGCAATTCCTGCTTCCTTACGTAGTAAACAATAAGTAAAGTCTGCTGCGTAAAGTGCTTACGCCGGCTGGCATTCTTCATACTTTACGCACGACCATATCTCTGGAACCCATTGATCGATTTGGGTGATTTACACCTTTTTCTTAACCATTACATCCAATAGAATCGATGGGCAGTTCCCAAATCCACGTAAACATTACCATTGCGGACTTAATACAGAAGCAAACGAAGCACATCTGAAAGTACAAGCCTGGACGGCAAAACTTTATACCCAGTATATTTCCATAAATATGATGATGGATTATCAGTAAAAAATTCTACGTGACACAAAGACATTGGATCAACCTTGAGCGGCGTTTTTATTCCGTTGAACACAACTTTTGATCACAAATCAAAAAAGGTAAGACGTAATTATTGTAATATTTTTGAAACCGGATGTTGTTTACTTTCTCTTTTCTGGCTGATAGCTCCAGGAATTCGGGGTCGTACAGTGATGACATTACATGTGTGGAATCTGTGGAGTCTCGAGCTTTAATCGGATAACTTGTTTGTGCAGTTACGATAAGTAATAAGGGCATTGCTACCGTGAGTGCTGTGCAAAAGTCCGTTAGCATTAGTTAGCATTTTTTCGCTCCATGCTAATTCAAAGGCTTAGTATTACTCTTGTGTTTCTTTTAGCTAAAAATGGTTCATATTGTTAGTTAGCTGAGTTTCTTACCGTTAAAAGGATATGGAACATTAATAGTTTCATAAATGTTAAGAAGCCCTGAGACATAGTCTCGTAAAAAAACGGTGGGAGGGGTCCACTGGGGGAACCCTCGGGCTTAAGAGGTTGATACTAGCTTCAACTTGACTGACTCTAATGAAACCTCTAAAGACTGTATAGTGAGCTTTAAATACAGATTTCAGACACATGAACGATCCTAACTTCTAGTCATCAGAGACAGAGGAGGTGTTACTAAACTCTGACTCACATGTGTATTATCTCAGGAGCAAAGTGAAGAGTTTCATGATGTGATGTTCTCTGCTACGTGATAGGGACTCTAGATGTTGTTGTTCCACTGTTTACATTATTATATTGGGAATATCATTTTACAAACAAAAGTCATTCACAAAGTAAAATCCCCTCAGGTGAACAGAATCCCTGGGAAGCAAATAAGAAGTGATTTGAGGAACAGGACTAGTGTCTGTGTTGTGAGTCAGCAGAAGAGCTAAGTGATGACACATGTTGGGGAAAGGTTCATTTACTGAAAGCTTTCCAAAATCCAAATATGATCCTTTTAACGGCAAAGTGACTTCAATATGAGGCTGATTGACTTCACTGTGTTCTGCTCACTAGCAGGTATTTGTAGACATTTAGCAGAAACACTCCCTATCAGAGTCTCTCTCTGCTGTTGATATCCTCTGATAACAAACTGTTCAATTCTAGTTTCAGTTTCTGGTTTGGACTCTCAGGTGAACTCCAGTTCTTTGGGACTCTGTTCTGTGCAGCAGCAGAGAGAGAGCAGCAGACAGGAGAGAAGACACTGCAGCTGTTATCATCAGTGTGCACATATCCATCATTCCCTCTTCCTTACAAATCTGATCCTGAGGATGAAGAATCTCAGTGTGATTTCCTGCTGGATCTGTACTCCCACCTGAAGGACTATGAGACTGAAACAGGTCTGAGTGTCCTTCCATCGTTACAGTCTGTTCTCCAGTCAGCTCCTGCAGTCTGGTCCATAGACCTCTCAGAGAGAAAGAGCTCCATCCTGCTGGAAGTGCTGAGACTCCAACCAGAGAAGAAACAAGTGAAGCTGAGAGGCTGCTCAGGTGGAGAGAGTGAAGTGAGGACTTTGCTGCAGTGTCTGCCTTATATCTCACAGATCAGGTTGGTGGGACCATTACTGTTTATTTTATGATATTGATTTTTCTATGTGGATTTCTTAAGAACTACACAATGAATGACATGTGATTATGGGCAGTGTTTCAGGAAGAGACAATAATCCTTCACTTCTGAACATGATGTAGATCAGGGGTATTCAACTAAAATTCAACGAGGTCCAGTTAGAGAAAATCTCCCCATGCAAAGGTCCGGAACATCAAAATGTCTAACTTGCTTCATGAATTTATGTATTGAAGTGACCTGTAGCTTTATCAACGTCTGCATGTAATCAACAACTGACTGCCAATCAAATAAAGAAAGTTTCTCTTTCATTCCCTCTTATATTGCAGTCCCTCACTCACTTTTTGTTTAACTCAGTGTGAGAATTGAGCTGGAGCTTGTCCTGCCAGGAGTTTGTAAATCTGGGCTGAAATGGTGTCAGGGCCATTCTCATACACATGCTGGTGCTCATTGATTACAGTGATGCAAACACAGGTATGGTGAAAAAAGAGAGAACTATTCAAAGCAGAAAAAAACTGCGTAATATACCATCTGACAAAGGCCTGTGCTATCATGCTTTAATTAACTATTCTTTATAATATACTCAGATCAATAGAGACAGAGATGTTAAGTTATAAATCAAGGGTTTTTATTATTATTTACAGCAGGGGTGGGGAACCTTTTTCCTTTCAATTTTTACAACATCCTCCGAGGGCCGTACAAATGATTGAACTCAACCTCTGCTTAAAAAAACTAAAATCACAGCCCATTCATTTTGCCTTTCTTTCATTCTGTGCAAAGAAAAAGCAACCTCTTAATCCAGGTACCATGACTCGCGCATACATGCACGGTGTGGCATGACCACCAAAACAGAAAGGTATGGACACAAGATGTGTGCAAATGTATTTAGTATCCATGTGAACATGATTTAAGTGGGGGGGGGGGACCTAACCTCCTCTAGGGGGGTCCGGGGGGCATGCTCCCCCGGGAAGATTTTTTTTAAATATTGAAGTTAAAAGCATCAATCTGGTGCACTTTGAGAGCAACATTAGGAGATCTATGGGTACATCTCTCAGCACCCATTTGAAACAGAACTGTAAAAAGATTCTTCTTTTTGGATATTTTACAAATCACTCCCCTTTTAAACTCTATTCTTGTTATTTTTAACAACTTTTTTGTTTCCTGTCATATAGTATTTTATACCTGTTTTTCATTTAGTCTCATTAACAACTATAATGATCATATCAAGCTGTGCCTGAACCTCACTGAGCTGAGGTTATTTGAGCCTCTCAGGAGAGAGCTCTCTTCTACCTGGTTGTAGAAAAGCTCTTTAAATTCGTTAGCATAGCTAGCTAACCAAATGCTAATAACAACAGATCGCCACTGTGCTTAGGACTAAAGACACAGCCACGCAAACACTGCGGCATGTGTACAGCTCCTTATGGGTACTGTAATATTTGAAGGGGTGGAGCGGCGTTCCGGTGCTCTCCGTTACTCCTGACAGACGAGACATATACCATGTGAAGACACGTTACGCTCGTGTTGTGTTCATGGAACCTGTCCTTGGCCAGGAAAAACAGGTACTCGCTTGTTTAATTATTTTTGCGGTCTAGATTTCTTCTTCATTTTTGAAGTGAGAAGTTGTCCGTCAGTCGGACTGACGGACGGACTCCCCCCCCCCAAAACGAAAACTCTTCGGTTCTCCACGAATTAGACCCAAATCAGCGTTAAAAAAAAGCGGGAGGCGCCGAAAAATCCCCTATTAATGTATTGATTATAGCTCCGGGTCCTTATAGGTCGGCGTCTGGGTCCGGATCCGGACCGCGGTCCGCCTGTTGCCGACCCCTGATGTAGATGAATAACATTTCCCAGTTCAGTCATTATTTGAAACCACAGTCTTCTACCAGTTAGAGAATAATGAAATGATGTGAATCATAATGAGAGAACTTTTGCTCTGAGACAGCAGCACCATCATGCTCATGCCTCATTCAGAAATAAAGACACATACAAACATAAATAAACTTGCTGATGAAACTGCTATCAGCTTTTTAACATATCTCTGCAGCTTATCAATAATCAGTTGTAACACAAACAAATGTTATTGCACAGATAGAAGAGGTTTCATCTCTTTTAATTTAAATAAAGAGCAATTAAAAGAATAAAGGAACAACAAGTGATACTCCATGTATCTACCTCTTAACAGATACTAGCTTCATCTTGACTGACTCTAATGAAACCTCTAAAGACTGTATAGTGAGCTTTAAATACAGATTTCAGACACATGAACGATCCTAACTTCTAGTCATCAGAGACAGAGGAGGTGTTACTAAACTCTGACTCACATGTGTATTATCTCAGGAGCAAAGTGAAGAGTTTCATGATGTGATGTTCTCTGCTACGTGATAGGGACTCTAGATGTGGTTGTTCCACTGTTTACATTATTATATTGGGAATATCATTTTACAAACAAAACTCATTCACAAAGTAAAATCCCCTCAGGTGAACAGAATCCCTGGGAAGCAAATAAGAAGTGATTTGAGGAACAGGACTAGTGTCTGTGTTGTGAGTCAGCAGAAGAGCTAAGTGATGACACATGTTGGGGAAAGGTTCATTTACTGAAAGCTTTCCAAAATCCAAATATGATCCTTTTAACGGCAAAGTGACTTCAATATGAGGCTGATTGACTTCACTGTGTTCTGCTCACTAGCAGGTATTTGTAGACATTTAGCAGAAACACTCCCTATCAGAGTCTCTCTCTGCTGTTGATATCCTCTGATAACAAACTGTTCAATTCTAGTTTCAGTTTCTGGATTGGAGTCTCACGTGGACTCTCAGGTGGACTCTCAGGTGGAGTCCAGTTCTTTGGGACTCTGTTCTGTGCAGCAGCAGAGAGAGAGCAGCAGACAGGAGAGAAGACACTGCAGCTGTTATCATCAGTGTGCACATATCCATCATTTCCTCTTACTGACAAACAGGGTGATGAAGAATCTCAGTGTGGTTTCCTGCTGGATCTGTACTCCCACCTGAAGGACTGTGAGACTAAAACAGGTCTGAGTGTCCTTCCATCGTTACAGTCTGTTCTCCAGTCAGTTCCTGCAGTCTGGTTCATAGACCTCTCAAAGAGAAAGAGCTCCATCCTGCTGGAAGTGCTGAGACTCCAACCAGAGAAGAAACAAGTGGAGCTGAGAGGCTGCTCAGAGGAAGAGAGTGAAGTGAGGACTTTGCTGCAGTGTCTGCCTTATATCTCACAGATCAGGTAAATGGTAATCTGCAGATTCAATTTAACTTAATTCAAACCACAGCTGATGGAGAAAAGTTTGTATTTGATTGAAACCTAAAATCACAATGTTTTGATTCCTTGTGTTTTCAGTTTTGTGCCTCAGTTATCAGAACCTTCCGGTGAACTCCAGTTCTTTGGGACTCTGTTCTGTGCAGCAGCAGAGAGAGAGCAGCAGACAGGAGAGAAGACACTGCAGCTGTTGTTATCAGTGTGCACATATCAAACAATAACTTTAACCGACATAGTTTCTTATTATTTTAAGAGGAACCTTCAGTGTGATTTCCTGCTGGATCTGTACTCCCACCTGAAGGACTATGAGACTGAAACAGGTCTGAGTGTCCTTCCATCGTTACAGTCTGTTCTCCAGTCAGCTCCTGCAGTCTGGTCCATAGACCTCTCAAAGAGAAAGAGCTCCATCCTGCTGGAAGTGCTGAGACTCCAACCAGAGAAGAAACAAGTGGAGCTGAGAGGCTGCTCAGGTGGAGAGAGTGAAGTGAGGACTTTGCTGCAGTGTCTGCCTTATATCTCACAGATCAGGTTGGTGGGACAATTACTGTTTATTTTATCATGTTGATTTTTCTAAGTGGATTTCTTAAGAAATACAAAATCAATGACATCTGATTATGGGCACTCAGAAATAGACAATAATCATTGTTCATTGCTTCATTCAGAAATAAAAACACATACAAACTAGGGATAGGAATTTGAAAGCAAATGTATATTAAAATATTCCCCCCCCCAAAAAACGGTTAAACGAAATGTACATATACCATAAAAAAAAAAAAAAACATATTCAAATAAGTAATAATAATAATAATAATTGGAAGTGGTTGAGTATTGAGCTAGTTGACTTATGATACACAAGTTTCATTTAGCATAGTTTGCACTCTACACCGCACTCACTAACCTGGTCTAAATATTTCCACACATTACTCCTTTTTGACGCCATGTCTGTTGTGTAGGTGTGTGTTAATAATTACCGGACTATGACCGATAAAATATGTTGAATACTGGCAAAACTAAATCTCTCCTGTCAAAATGTCTTTGTACTTTGCCGCCACACACGGTTGTCAAGCAGCGCTTACTGATGTTTAGGCTGCCCACTCGTGTGTCGTGATCATTGGGGGGGGGGGGGGAGCACGCTCATGAACTATTAGAGCCGGAAACTCGCAGTGGGGTAACTGCGGAGTGCATTTGCACCGCATTTGGGAAGAAGATGAGGTTTGAGTCTGCGTGATCTGCGTGTAGGGAGGGGCAGCAGCCATATCATTGGCTAGAACTAGCTAGATCTGATGGATTTGGACATAAACGCGAGTGAAGTATAACCGGACGCGAGAGAGGGATCAGCACCTGCAGCTCTGCCCGCTGTGAGGGGCCGGTGAGCGGAGCAAAACACACCTTTAGACCTAACACACTTAGCTATGGCACTGTCGTATACATTGGATTATTCCATTTGATAATATGTAATCAACTTAGGCACCCCTCCCAAAAAATAAAAATTAATTACAATAAAAATATTCATAACTCATATTCTCATATTACCTGAATAATTTGGAATATTCTATTCATCATTCCCATCCCTAATACAAACACAAATAAACGTCCTTGTAAAACAAAAAATCCCTATTGCACAGATAGAAGAGGTTGCATCTCTTTTGATTTAAATAAAGAGCAATTAAAAGAATAAAGGAACAACAAGTGATACTCCATGTATCTACCTCTTAACAGATACTAGCTTCATCTTGACTGACTCTAATGAAACCTCTAAAGACTGTATAGTGAGCTTTAAATACAGATTTCAGACACATGAACGATCCTAACTTCTAGTCATCAGAGACAGAGGAGGTGTTACTAAACTCTGACTCACATGTGTATTATCTCAGGAGCAAAGTGAAGAGTTTCATGATGTGATGTTCTCTGCTACGTGATAGGGACTCTAGATGTTGTTGTTCCACTGTTTACATTATTATATTGGGAATATCATTTTACAAACAAAACTCATTCACAAAGTAAAATCCCCTCAGGTGAACAGAATCTCTGGGAAGCAAATAAGAAGTGATTTGAGGAACAGGACTAGTGTCTGTGTTGTGAGTCAGCAGAAGAGCTAAGTGATGACACATGTTGAGGAAAGGTTCATTTACTGAAAGCTTTCCAAAATCCAAATATGATCCTTTTAACGGCAAAGTGACTTCAATATGAGGCTGATTGACTTCACTGTGTTCTGCTCACTAGCAGGTATTTGTAGACATTTAGCAGAAACACTCCCTATCAGAGTCTCTCTCTGCTGTTGATATCATCTGATAACAAACTGTTCAATTCTACTTCCAGTTTCAGGTTTGGAAACTCAGGTGGAGTCCAGCTCTTTGGGACTCTGTTCTGTGCAGCAGCAGAGAGAGAGCAGCAGACAGGAGAGAAGACACTGCAGCTGTTATCATCAGTGTGCACATATCCATCATTCCCTCTTCCTTACAAATCTGATCCTGAGGATGAAGAATCTCAGTGTGATTTCCTGCTGGATCTGTACTCCCACCTGAAGGACTATGAGACTGAAACAGGTCTGAGTGTTCTTCCATCGTTACAGTTTGTTCTCCAGTCAGTTCCTGCAGTCTGGACCATAAACCTCTCAGAGAGAAAGACCTCCATCCTGCTGGAAGTGCTGAGACTCCAACCAGAGAAGAAACAAGTGAAGCTGAGAGGCTGCTCAGAGGAAGAGAGTGAAGTGAGGACTTTGCTGCAGTGTCTGCCTTATATCTCACAGATCAGGTTGGTGGGACCATTACTGTTTATTTTATGATATTGATTTTTCTATGTGGATTTCTTAAGAACTACACAATGAATGACATCTGATTATGGGCAGTGTTTCAGGAAGAGACAATAGTCCTTCACTTCTGAACCTGATGTAGATGAATAACATTTCCCAGTTCAGTCATTATTTTAAACCACAGTCTTCTACCAGTTAGAGAATAATGAAATGATGTGAATCATAATGAGAGACCTTAAGCTCTGAGACAGCAGCACCATCATGCTCATGCCTCATTCAGAAATAAAGACACATACAAACATAAATAAACTTGCTGATTAAACTGCTATCAGCTTTTTAACATATCTCTGCAGCTTATCAATAATCAGTTGTAACACAAACAAATGTTATTGCACAGATAGAAGAGGTTTCATCTCTTTTAATTTAAATAAAGAGCAATTTAAAGAATAAAGGAACAACAAGTGATACTCCATGTATCTACCTCTTTACAGATACTAGCTTCATCTTGACTGACTCTAATGAAACCTCTAAAGACTGTATAGTGAGCTTTAAATACAGATTTCAGACACATGAACGATCCTAACTTCTAGTCATCAGAGACAGAGGAGGTGTTACTAAACTCTGACTCACATGTGTATTATCTCAGGAGCAAAGTGAAGAGTTTCATGATGTGATGTTCTCTGCTACGTGATAGGGACTCTAGATGTTGTTGTTCCACTGTTTACATTATTATATTGGGAATATCATTTTACAAACAAAACTCATTCACAAAGTAAAATCCCCTCAGGTGAACAGAATCCCTGGGAAGCAAATAAGAAGTGATTTGAGGAACAGGACTAGTGTCTGTGTTGTGAGTCAGCAGAAGAGCTAAGTGATGACACATGTTGGGGAAAGGTTCATTTACTGAAAGCTTTCCAAAATCCAAATATGATCCTTTTAACGGCAAAGTGACTTCAATATGAGGCTGATTGACTTCACTGTGTTCTGCTCACTAGCAGGTATTTGTAGACATTTAGCAGAAACACTCCCTATCAGAGTCTCTCTCTGCTGTTGATATCATCTGATAACAAACTGTTCAATTCTCCTTCCAGTTTCAGGTTTGGACTCTCAGGTGGACTCTCAGGTGGAGTCTCAGGTGGAGTCCAGCTCTTTGGGACTCTGTTCTGTGCAGCAGCAGAGAGAGAGCAGCAGACAGGAGAGAAGACACTGCAGCTGTTATCATCAGTGTGCACATATCCATCATTCCCTCTTACTGACAAACAGGGTTATGAAGAATATCAGTGTGGTTTCCTGCTGGATCTGTACTCCCACCTGAAGGACTATGAGACTGAAACAGGTCTGAGTGTCCTTCCATCGTTACAGTCTGTTCTCCAGTCAGCTCCTGCAGTCTGGTCCATAGACCTCTCAGAGAGAAAGAGCTCCATCCTGCTGGAAGTGCTGAGACTCCAACCAGAGAAGAAACAAGTGGAGCTGAGAGGCTGCTCAGAGGAAGAGAGTGAAGTGAGGACTTTGCTGCAGTGTCTGCCTCATATCTCACAGATCAGGTAAATGGTAATCTGCAGATTCAATTTAACTTAATTCAAACCACAGCTCATGGAGAAAAGTTTGTATTTGATTGAAACCTAAAATCACAATGTTTTGATTCCTTGTGTTTTCAGTTTTGTGCCTCAGTTATCAGAACCTTCCGGGGAACTCCAGTTCTTTGGGACTCTGTTCTGTGCAGCAGCAGAGAGAGAGCAGCAGACAGGGGAGAAGACACTGCAGCTGTTGTTATCAGTGTGCACATATCAAACAATAACTTTAACCAACGTAGTTTCTTATTATGTTAAGAGGAACCCTCAGAGTGGTTTCCTGCTGGATCTGTACTCCCACCTGAAGGACTATGAGACTGAAACAGGTCTGAGTGTCCTTCCATCGTTACAGTCTGTTCTCCAGTCAGTTCCTGAAGTCTGGACCATAGACCTCTCAAAGAGAAAGAGCTCCATCCTGCTGGAAGTGCTGAGACTCCAACCAGAGAAGAAACAAGTGAAGCTGAGAGGCTGCTCAGATGGAGAGAGTGAAGTGAGGACTTTGCTGCAGTGTCTGCCTTATATCTCACAGATCAGGTAAATGGTAATCTGCAGATTCAATTTAACTTAATTCAAACCACAGCTGATGGAGAAAAGTTTGTATTTGATAGAAACCTAAAATTACAATCTCTTGATTCCTTGTGTTTTCAGTTTTGTGCCTCAGTTATTAGAACCTTCAGGTGAACTCCAGTTCTTTGGGACTCTGTTCTGTGCAGCAGCAGAGAGAGAGCAGCAGACAGGAGAGAAGACACTGCAGCTGTTGTTATCAGTGTGCACATATCAAACAATAACTTTAACCGACGTAGTTTCTTATTATTTTAAGAGGAACCTTCAGTGTGATTTCCTGCTGGATCTGTACTCCCACCTGAAGGACTATGAGACTGAAACAGGTCTGAGTGTCCTTCCATCATTACAGTCTGTTCTCCAGTCAGCTCCTGCAGTCTGGTTCATAGACCTCTCAGAGAGAAAGAGCTCCATCCTGCTGGAAGTGCTGAGACTCCAACCAGAGAAGAAACAAGTGGAGCTGAGAGGCTGCTCAGAGGAAGAGAGTGAAGTGAGGACTTTGCTGCAGTGCCTGCCTTATATCTCACAGATCAGGTTGGTGGGACCATTACTGTTTATTTTATCATGTTGATTTTTCTAAGTGGATTTCTTAAGAAATACAAAATCAATGACATCTGATTATGGGCACTCAGAAATAGACAATAATCATTGTTCATTGCTTCATTCAGAAATAAAAACACATACAAACTAGGGATAGGAATTTGAAAGCAAATGTATATTAAAATGTTCCCCCCCCCCAAAAAATGGTTAAACGAAATGTACATATACCATAAAAAAAACAAAAAACATATTCAAATAAGTAATAATAATAATAATAATTGGAAGTGGTTGAGTATTGAGCTAGTTGACTTATGATACACAAGTTTCATTTAGCATAGTTTGCACTCTACACCGCACTCACTAACCTGGTCTAAATATTTCCACACATTACTCCTTTTTGACGCCATGTCTGTTGTGTAGGTGTGTGTTAATAATTACCGGACTATGACCGATAAAATATGTTGAATACTGGCAAAACTAAATCTCTCCTGTCAAAATGTCTTTGTACTTTGCCGCCACACACGGTTGCCAAGCAGCGCTTACTGATGTTTAGGCTGCCCACTCGTGTGTCGTGATCATTGGTGGGGGGGGAGCACGCTCATGAACTATTAGCGCCGGAAACTCGCAGTGGGGTAACTGCGGAGTGCATTTGCACCGCATTTGGGAAGAAGATGAGGTTTGAGTCTGCGTGATCTGCGTGTAGGGAGGGGCAGCAGCCATATCATTGGCTAGAACTAGCTAGATCTGATGGATTTGGACATAAATGCGAGTGAAGTATAACCGGACGCGAGAGAGGGATCAGCACCTGCAGCTCTGCCCGCTGTGAGGGACCGGTGAGCGGAGCAAAACACACCTTTAGACCTAACACACTTAGCTATGGCACTGTCGTATACATTGGATTATTCCATTTGATAATATGTAATCAACTTAGGCACCCCTCCCAAAAAATTAAAATTAATTACAATAAAAATATTCATAACTCATATTCTCATATTACCTGAATAATTTGGAATATTCTATTCATCATTCCCATCCCTAATACAAACACAAATAAACGTCCTTGTAAAACAAAAAATCCCTATTGCACAGATAGAAGAGGTTGCATCTCTTTTGATTTAAATAAAGAGCAATTAAAAGAATAAAGGAACAACAAGTGATACTCCATGTATCTACCTCTTAACAGATACTAGCTTCATCTTGACTGACTCTAATGAAACCTCTAAAGACTGTATAGTGAGCTTTAAATACAGATTTCAGACACATGAACGATCCTAACTTCTAGTCATCAGAGACAGAGGAGGTGTTACTAAACTCTGACTCACATGTGTATTATCTCAGGAGCAAAGTGAAGAGTTTCATGATGTGATGTTCTCTGCTACGTGATAGGGACTCTAGATGTTGTTGTTCCACTGTTTACATTATTATATTGGGAATATCATTTTACAAACAAAACTCATTCACAAAGTAAAATCCCCTCAGGTGAACAGAATCCCTGGGAAGCAAATAAGAAGTGATTTGAGGAACAGGACTAGTGTCTGTGTTGTGAGTCAGCAGAAGAGCTAAGTGATGACACATGTTGGGGAAAGGTTCATTTACTGAAAGCTTTCCAAAATCCAAATATGATCCTTTTAACGGCAAAGTGACTTCAATATGAGGCTGATTGACTTCACTGTGTTCTGCTCACTAGCAGGTATTTGTAGACATTTAGCAGAAACACTCCCTATCAGAGTCTCTCTCTGCTGTTGATATCATCTGATAACAAACTGTTCAATTCTACTTTCAGTTTCTGGATTGGAGTCTCAGATGACGTCCAGTTCTTTGGGACTCTGTTCTGTGCAGCAGCAGAGAGAGAGCAGCAGACAGGAGAGAAGACACTGCAGCTGTTATCATCAGTGTGCACATATCCATCATTCCCTCTTACTGACAAACAGGGTTATGAAGAATATCAGTGTGGTTTCCTGCTGGATCTGTACTCCCACCTGAAGGACTATGAGACTGAAACAGGTCTGAGTGTCCTTCCATCATTACAGTCTGTTCTCCAGTCAGCTCCTGCAGTCTGGATCATAGACCTCTCAGAGAGAAAGAGCTCCATCCTGCTGGAAGTGCTGAGACTCCAACCAGAGAAGAAACAAGTGGAGCTGAGAGGCTGCTCAGAGGAAGAGAGTGAAGTGAGGACTTTGCTGCAGTGTCTGCCTTATATCTCACAGATCAGGTCAGTTGAACAATAATTTATATTTATGATATTAGGTGGATTTCTTAAGAAATAAAACAATGAATTACATCAGATTATGGGCAGTGTTTCAGAAAGAGACAATAATCCTTCACTTCTGAACATGAAGTATATCAGGGGTGTCAAACTCAAATACACAGTGGGCCAAAATCAAAAAATGGTTACTAGTCGAGGGCTGGACTGGTTCAATGTTTACTGCAGAACTTATTGAAATGAACTTATTGAACATATTAAACCTGGAACTAACAAAGCTTACATTTTTGCCTATAAAAACAACATTAAATAATCAGTTGCATTAATTTCTTATGGCTCTATCTGCAGCTTTTCCAGAGTCATTTGTTATGATTACATTTCTCCACAGGCCAACAACAGCTTCAACAAAACTATTTCCCTTAAAGAAAAAAACAAACATGCCCTGTTGTCGTGAGAGAGAAAGTGCAGAAGGAAACATCCATTTAAACTCAGGTTGCTGCTCTGTGATGCTAGTTCAAGCCAGATACTTCTCATCTTGCAAGTTCATCAATGTTTGGGGTTAGGCTCTGAGCTGAGGAAATCCTCAGGATTGAGTGAAGGTGTGCGTGCAATATACCGGCGAGCCAGATCTAATAGTAATTTAAAATTATGTTGCGGGCCAAAATTAAATCCACCACAGGCCTGATTTGGCCCCCGGGCCTTGAGTTTGACACATGTGATGTAGATGAATAACATTTCCCAGTTCAGTCATTATTTAAAACCACAGTCTTTTACCTGTTTGAGAATAATGAATTCAGTGTTGTAGTCAAGTCACCAATTCACAAGTCCAAGTCACTCTCGAGTCACCACTCTTCAAGTCCGAGTCACCAAGGGAGAGTCGTAGTCGAGTCCGAGTCCAAGTCCGAGTCACCCAAGGAGTGTCCGAGTCGAGTCCGAGTCATCATTACCTGTGTTCGAGTCCGAGTCCGAGTCACCTAAGGAGTGTCCGAGTCGAGTCCGAGTCATCATTACCTGTGTTCGAGGCCGAGTCCGAGTCAACTAAGAAGAGTCCAAGTCAAGTCCGAGTCACAAGTCTTCATGTATTAATCGTCGTGGATATATGTGTTGAAATGTAGCTGCTCCTCTATATTGCTTTTATCCTGTCATGTTATACTAATCTGTCTATTGAACTGCTGTGAAGCCAGTTTGGCTACAATTCTTGTAATAGGTGCTCTACAAATATAAAGCTTATTACTAATATTAGTATTATTATTATTATTATATATAAATAAACTATATTTAAAATGAGTTACCTTTTAGAGAAGTGATTATATTTGTATGCCAACATTTTCCTATATGGTAAAGTTTTCGTTTTGCACTTTTATTTTTGATAGTAATAAGATCGGGACTCTTATTTTGAAGGAACTTTTACCAGTTAAATCGGTTTACTGATAAAGATTGAACCCCAGAAAGCACATGGCTACTTAGCATGCAAAATGACATCATTCTGCATGTTAAGTAGCCATGTGCTTTCGTGTTATGGCTGAATCTTTATTTATTGATTAGATCACGTTACTCTGATGGTAGTGTTCAAGACAGCCTATATGTCTGAAGTCGATCCTTAGAGTAATGTGTTACGGAGCCTTCTCTTCAATATTGTTTCCACATAACGAGCATTTTGCGCTGCTCTTTTCCAATATGGAAGCAGAATGTGTGAAAGCATACAGCACGATGCGGGGGGTGTCTCTAGACATCTTTAGACTGGATTAGCGGGGCCCAGTACATGAACTCGCCTCGCAGGTGCACACGCCAGGATCGAGGACATCAGACTCCAGAAAAAATTAGCTCGAGTCCAGTGGCGGCCAGCCCATAGGGGCGCTAGGGGCGCCGCCCCACTTCTTCCCACATTACAAATTAAAATTAAAAAAGATTAAATAAAAAAAAAAAATCTTTTTAATTTTTTTTTTTTTTTTTAAAGTTACTGATAAGTCACATGTTTCCTGCCTGGCCTTGACCGTGCATCATTACCCTCTCTCGTCTGGGCGCTAAGAGAGGAGCCCTCAACCAGTGCAGCAGCAGCCACTAGCAGCTGACTGTTGCTATCTGTAAGCTATGACTCCGAAACATAATTTCAGCCAATCAACGTCGTCAAATCTGATGACCACCGGGCGCCAATGTCAGCGCCCGGTGCAGGGTTATGGCTAGAAAGGATCCGTCTTGTGTAAAACTCTCGCGAGAGTTTGCGAGTCACGTGGCTGAATGTTTACGTTTGACATCAGTGGGCCACAGCAAATTATGGTGAGAAGCTAAACTATCTATTAATTATGTCAATTACAGGGAGTGTGATTGTAACTGTGTATGTGAGTAGCTGGATGCAAAGAGGTAAACACTGTCTTTTGTTTCCCATGCTTGCTCTTCAAACAGCCGGGGACAGATACTATGTGCCCGTGCTAAATACAAACAGACACACTTACATATTATTGTAGTTGAGTTTTGACAGCATCCATCAAACTAGATGTTTTGCCTTAATGGTCTGTTTTCTAATATTTCTTTGTTTCTGAACCACGTCTGTGTCTGCATATAATGTTCGTATTTATTCTCCTCAGGGTTCCCGCAGGGTCTTAAAAAGTCAAACATTTGATATTCTGAATTTAAGGCCTTAAAAAGGTCTTAAATATGACCCAAAAAATAAGAAAGGTCTTAAATATGATCGGATTTGAAAGGTACTTCTGTGTTGCGATAGCGTCTAAATGTGTTTTGGGGGAAATGTCCGGGCTGCAAAGTAACCAGTACGGTAATAGCCTTTCAGTTCCCCCCAACAATTGGTATTGAATTAAATCAACATGGAACCAGTAATCTCTAACTTTGTTTCCCCCGGCCCCTTATTGGAGAACACCCAGCTAGTAACCTAGCAACCAAGCTTCAGCTTGCGGCAGTCAGAAACTCATGTATCTTCGAATCTACTTAAAAAATAATATGGGGAAGTGTCAGTTCAACCGTATTTGGTTGGAAAACATCTAATTTAGTGCTTGGTTGAAACTAGTGGAGGGGAACGTGTTTGAAGCCCGCCGCACCATTTGCAAAATAAATAAGCGTTTGTTTTGCTAGCTAGTGCAGCAGCTCCCGCGACAACACCGGGGGACCTCCGGGCGACGTTTGAGTCTACGTCAACCCTAAAAGCGGAGGTGCTTTAGACGCTAAATACCGTAGCTAAACACCAATCATACAACAGCAACGATGAAATAGTGTAGCCAATTTAATTTAAGGGGTAATTTCTCAAAATGTTCCCAGTGTTTTTTTTTCACCATTACAATAGCCCCACCTAAAATAATTTCCACCAGCCGCCACTGCTCGAGTCCGAGTCCAAATCGAAGCGTCAATGTACAAGTCCAGTCCGAGTAATCGGGGGGTAAAAAAATCACGAGTCCGAGTCCAAGTCAGCGTACGCGATAATTCACGAGTCCGAGTCCAAGTCATCGTGCGCGAGAATTCACGAGTCCAAGTCCGAGTTGCGTCAATCAGTGCGCGAGTCGAGTCACGAGTCCCGAAAATCGGCACTCGAGGACTCCATCTCTGAATGAAATGATATCAATCATAATGAGAGAACTTAAGCTCTGAGACAGCAACACCATCATCCCCATGCCTCATTCAGAAATAAAGACACATACAAACATAAATACATTTCGTGAGGAAGCGCACACACTCCCTCACTAACATTTTGGCTTAACTATTTGTTTGTTATGCAAGGTAGTACAAGTTTCTTCAGAGTTGTCTTTATTTCAGTTAAAGTTATAAAAACAGTTTACATAGACAAATTAATAAAATGCATCTAAATTAATTTGTCAGTCTTTAAAACACACAATCACAAAGTAATCACTAGTGATGTTACATATTGCGCCGAGGCTTCGGAGCGTGCGTCAAGTAATCCCGGAAGTTTTTTGTGAAGCTTGTATCGAGGCTTGTATCGTTTTGGGCCAGTGACGTTACCGATGACAAACGAAGCCTCGCTGCCTGTCGATACCACGTGACTGCTTCAGAAAGTGCTTTAGATCGGTTGAACCACAACGCTCATATTACCCATGGATGTATAATAAGAACGATATTACCCCTCCTGTACCCAGGCCCGGTGACACCATGGAATTAAGAGAGCTCCGACCCTCACTTATATAGAGGTCGGAACATGTCATAAATATAAATGAATAAAAGTAGGAATAAAAACATCAATAAATGAATAAATACAGGAATAAATAGGGTGCAGTGTTTTCAGGTAGATTCAATATGTGGGCTGTGGCTCAGCTGGAAAGCAGTTGACTCTCAACCGCAAGGTCCCTGGTTCAAAGACTGGTCAATAAGTATTTTTTTGTGTTGATAAAAGCTACAGCTAAATTAGATAATGTAGTTAATAATGTATTCTTTGATATGGTTTATTCTTTCTCAGGCTACAACATGGTTAAGTTTACGAATATTATTAAGGAATACAAATCCCTCTTTGCAATGTTTACCAGCCTCCTTAGGCTTTCCATTCACGAACATTAAACTGGAATAAATACAATATTGTTAACATGAAAATATGATTTTATGTTCGTTGTTTAGAGTTATTCTAAGGCTTTACTCATTGGGAACTCGGTATGAGATGGTTTTCAAACTTGTTTCAATAATATACCCCCTTTGAAAAACAAATTCAGCCAAGTACCCCCTGATCAGCACAACAAACATTTGTTAGGTACAAAAAGCCTTTATAAAGAGGTACAGCGCTGCACCATCAGTGTCTGATTTATTAAAACAACAACATTGTAACTGAGAAAACCTTAAATGCTACATTTCAAATGTTTACAATCCATCACTAAATTCATGGCAAACCAATTTTAACATCATGCAATAACACTGAGACGACATGAGTTGCATTGAACTGATCTTTTTAATAAGTTGTACTTACAATGTAGTGAGAAACATGGGCTTGTGCTTCACTGAGGAGCTTTGTCATTCTCAGTGACAGGGAGGCAAACTGCAGTTATTACACTTCGCGTTTTGAAATATGTGTAACTCTGTTAATATAAAACCCACACTGCTCAAACTTCGTTTCCTAAAATTGGTATATTTATTTATCTATTTATTTTGGGGCGTGGGGAATGAAGAGAAAAAAAGATATGAGCATTTTTAGAGAAATGCTTGAGGGTGGGAATAAGAGAACCATCTTTTTGTGTAGGGTGCATTGTATGACAGGCCTGCTCATCACAATATGCACCCCCTTGCTATCGTACAAAATAAAACATACATGAAACTTGCTCCATTCATTGGTACTAGTCCTACAACCGTACCCTAAAAAATGCTTGAGGGTGGGAATAAGAGAACCATCTTTTTTAGGGGGGTGCTTTTTACGGCAGGCCAGGTTGCACCCGATAATATGCCAGCTGGGAGCAACAGAAACACATTTCACCTAATTGGATAATCTAATTTGAATAAAACCGTCATGCCTTAACCTTCAACACTTAATTTGAGAAACGCCATAACATATTGAACATCACAACAAACAACTGCAGGACTAGCCCTCACTCCATACTTGTTTTATTTCTGACTTGGATGATAAACCAGGCCTGTCATAAAAAGCACCCCCCTAAAAAAGATGGTTCTCTTATCCCCCCCCTCAAGCATTTTTCAGGGTATGGTTGTAGGACTAGTACCAATGAATGGAGCAAGTTTCATGTATGTGACCCTTTTTATTTTGTAAGATAGCAAGGGGGTGCATATTGTGATAAGCAGGCCTGTCATAAAATGCACCCCACCCAAAAATATGTTTGTATTCATCCCACCCTCAAGCATTTTTTAGGGTACGGTTGTAGGACTAGTACCAATGAATGGAGCAAGTTTCATGAATGTGAGACTTTTGTTTTGTAAGATAGAAAGGGGTAAGAATATGCTCACAAAGACTATGTAACATTTGTAAACATATATTTTGTTTATTATATGACAAATATGCAAAACAATAAATGGTAAAGATAAGTAGAAAATAAACGTATTTAAGATACGTTCATAACTAACGTAACGTGGGAGAAAATATGTTTCTAGAAGATATGTAGAAAATAAACTTATTTGAGATACATTGATAACAAACGTAACGTGGGAGAAAATACGTTTCTAGCTAAACGTAATTGAGAATGCAGTTTAGTTCTGTGGGTACGTAAAAGAAGTGACGAATGAATGAAAAATCCAGGATTCGACACCACTACCATCAAAATACGGAGCGAAAAGTTTAACCACAAGAATCAAGACTATATGAGCTACCACTAAGCGACTCACAGTCTGTAAATTACCATTAAAAAAAACCTGGACGTTTAGTTTTCTTTTTAAGCATCGTTTTAAGGTCTAAACGTTTCATTTACAAATGCGCGTTCCGGTGACCAGGGGTGCATTTCATGATGGGGGTGCATAATTTGACACAACACCGGCAAGAGGTAGCTCCTATTAGCCGTCCCCCGGCAACTCCCGAGCAGCCGGGAGACTGGGTGACTGTTCAGAAGGGGCATAACGTGAGACCCACAGGTCCCCACCAACCCGTTCACGTATCTAACAGATTTTCCCCACTCAGTGAGGCACGCGCTTAGATGCCAACTCTGGCCCTCGTGGCCCTCGTGAAATTCCTGCCCTGGGTACAACATAGGGTTTCATGAAGCGGTTGTCGTTGTTGGGTGAAAAGCAAACAGCTGTTTGCTGCGGAGCGCAGCGCAAGCAGTCTCCCGTGAGTGGGAGCGCGCTCCTTCACTACAGACTGTCGCTATCAATCTATCTCTCTCTCTCTCAATCTATCTCTCAATCTATAAGGAACTGCAGTGGACAAAAGGCGTCGCTATAGCAACACGTCACAAAATCAATAGCACGAAAAGGGGTGGGGTCAATGTGATTCTCAAGAGCACACATGTTTCTACACGGACCACTATTGCGGTAAGCATGTTGTAACTTCCGGTTGTTGTTGTCATCTCCGGGTATCCCGTGTGCCTGTTCTGTTGCTGATAGCTTATTTTCTTAAACTTAATAGATCGTTTTAAAACTCTTGATCACGGCAACTGCCTGACGTTGTAATCACACGTTACTACAGCTTAAGCACTCACAACTCTCCTTCTCTTAGCGACTGTAACTCCACAGTTGCCTACACTCTTTTCGGATTTGCTAACGGTAGCTACTTTAGCTTGATAGCTAGCCATGGCTCTTTCCCCACCCTCGGGGGCTATTTCCTGCTCTAACTGTCTCATGTTTGGTTACTTCCCTTCCTCCTTTACTGGTACCAATACATGTGTTAAATGTAGTATAGTTGTTAGGTTGGAGGCGGGAATCATAGCCATAGAAGCCCGGCTCCGCATCTTAGAAAATAACTCAGCTACAGTAAAGCCCATGTTAGCCGGTGCGGACCGGCAAAAGGTAGCTCCTCTTAGCCGTCCCCCGGCAACTCCCGAGCAGCAGGGAGAATGGGTGACTGTTCAGAAGGGGCATAACGCGAAACCCGCAGGTCCCCACCAACCCGTTCACGTATCTAACAGATATTCCCCACTCAGCGAGAAACCCGCTGAGAAGCCAACTCTGGTTATTGGTAGCTCTATTATGAGACACGTGAATTTAGAGACCGAAGCGTCCACAGTCACATGCATTCCGGGGGCCAGAGCGGGCGACGTTGAGGCGCATCTTAGACTGCTGGCTAAAAATAAATTTAAATACAGTAGGATTGTTATTCACGTCGGTGGTAATGATGTTCGTTTACGCCAATCAGAATGCACCAAACTTAATGTGGCGTCGGTGTGTAGTTATGCTAAAACAATGTCGGACACCGTAATCTTCTCTGGTCCCCTCCCCAATCTGATCAATGATGACATGTATAGCCGCATGTCATCATTTCAGCGCTGGTTGTCTTGGTGGTGCCCAGCAAACAATGTGGGCTTCGTAAATAATTGGCCAGCCTTCTGGGGAAAACCTGGTCTGATTAAGAGAGACGGCATTCATCCTACTTTGGAAGGTGCAAATCTCATTTCGGCAAACATTTCAGGGCTTTGTGACTTAATCCATGACAAACTGGAGTTGAGACCAGGAGGCAGAGTCGCAGTCTTACACGCTTCTCTGCGCTCTCTCCTAGGCAGTCATCCATAGGAATCCCGGACCCAATAAAATACCCAATATTAACGGTGTGTGTGTCTGCCCAAGGACAATTTAAGGTAAAACCTAATAGAGGTGTCATACATAATAACCTAATAAAAGTAAATGTAACAACTACTACAGTGCAACAAAACAGGAAGATTAAATGTGGTCTCTTAAACATAAGATCTCTAGCATCTAAAGCAATATTGGTAAATGATTTAATATCAGATTATAATATTGATATATGCTGTCTCACTGAAACTTGGTTGAGACATGAAGAATATGTCAGCATAAATGAGGCCACTCCACCCAGCCATATCAATACTCATATTGCCCGAGGCACGGGCCGAGGAGGTGGAGTTGCAGCAATCTTTGACTCAAGTTTACTTATCAATACTAAACCAAAATTAAATTATACCTCCTTTGAAAGCCTCGTTTTTAGTCTTACACATCCGACCTGGAAAACTTTGCAGCCAATCTTATTTGTTACAGTGTACCGTGCACCAGGTCCTTATTCAGAATTCTTATCAGAATTCTCTGAGTTTTTATCAGCTTTGGTTCTTAAAACAGATAAAGTAATTATCGTAGGTGACTTTAATATTCATGTTGACGATGATAAAAATAGCCTTACTGTTGCATTTAACTCTATATTAGATTCTGTTGGTTTCTGTCAGAGTGTAAATAAACCAACCCACTGCTATAATCACACTCTCGACCTTGTTCTGACTTATGGTATTGAAATTGAGCAACTATTAGTTGAACCGCATAATCCTGCTTTATCCGACCATTTCTTAGTAACTTTTGAAGTACTGTTACTAGACTACAAAGCATTAGCCAAAAGCTTCTGCAGCAGAAACCTATCTGTTAGTGCTATAGCCAAATTTAAAGAAGAGATTCCACCAATACTTAACTCGATAGCATGTCTGCATGTAGGGGAGGAAACTTATACAAAATGTACACCACCCCAAATTGATCATGTTGTTGATAGTGCTACAGATGCGCTGCGAATAAAATTAGACTGTTGCTCCTTTGAAAAAGAAGAAAATAAAACAACATAGATTAGCTCCATGGCATAATGCCGAAATTCGCAAAATAAAGCAGACAACTTGAAAGGATATGGCGTTCCACTAAACTTGAAGAATCTCGTTTAATTTGGCATATTACTCTCAATGAATATAAGAAAGCACTGCGTAAAGCGAGAGCAGCCTACTACTCTTCATTAATAGATGAGAATAAGAATAATGCAAGATTTCTTTTCAGCACTGTAGCCAGGCTGACAGAGAGCCACAGCTTGACTGAGCCTTCTATTCCCATAGCACTCAGTTCAATCAGGAGAGACGTGATGTATGGAATACATGTTTATTATCGGGTCACATTATATAAATGAAACATGATGATGACAGTTTATAACAAGTGAATGAAATGGTGTTTGGCGATTAGGCCCAGGTTTTGTAGGATGTCATTCGGGAAGGGAAGAACCGTTTCCGATGAACCCCCCTGGGTCTAGACACTGGTGGTGGTGATAAGTGGTTAGGTCCGGTTGGAAGGGAGAAGGTTGGGCTTGGCCCTGAGTTGGAAGCAGGAGGCGAAGGGGTGGAGGAGGGTTGCGCGTTGACACCTGGAAGACAGCTGATGGAAAAGGGGAGAGCATATATAGAGGGATTAACAGGTGCGATGATTAGGCTTGTGAACGGAGGGAATTGATAGGTTAGCTGAGGAGTGGCGCTCCCTATCATTTAGTGAAGGGAGCGAGTATTGCCATGACGCGCAATACAAAGTGATAGGTCTTCCTGCCTGAACTTGCGCTGAGCTTCATTTCAATCAGGAGAGACGTGATGTATGGAATACATGTTTATTATCGGGTCACATTATATAAATGAAACATGATGATGACAGTTTATAACAAGTGAATGAAATGGTGTTTGGCGATTAGGCCCAGGTTTTGTAGGATGTCATTCGGGAAGGGAAGAACCGTTTCCGATGAACCCCCCAAAAGAAGTGAAAGTATGAAGTACTGAACGTGATGGATCTTACCTTGTGGGATGCAGTGGAAATCTATGGATGAAATGAGAGGTTAATACATGTGGGGATTTAGACATACTGATGCCTCCTAGGCATCCTCCCTGGACGTACAGGGCTTCCTGGACGTACAGGGCATCCTGGACATACAGGGCATCCCGGACATACGGGGCTTCCCGGACGTACGGGGCATCCCGGACGTACGGGGCATCCCGGACGTACGGGGCATCCTGGACATACAGGGCGTCGTGGACATACAGGGCTTCCCGGACGTACGGGGCATCCCGGACATACGGGGCTTCCCGGACGTACGGGGCATCCCGGACGTACGGGGCATCCCGGACGTACGGGGCATCCTGGACATACAGGGCGTCGTGGACATACAGGGCTTCCCGGACATACGGGGCATCCCGGACGAACGGGGCATCCTGGACGTACAGGGCATCCCGGACGTACGGGGCAACCTGACTTCGCAGGGACACATTTTTATACGGACCCGAAGGTTACAACCTGGACGTACAGGGTTAGACATGCAAGGATAAACATGAGCCGCGGGGCGAATATACGTGCTGACATGCTAAGAACCACCACCAGTTATATGCATACGTACCAATTTGAAGGTTGGAGAGACCTTTGGATAGCCAGCACGGCACTGGCGTTCGGACGAATGTAGGATGAGAAGCGGTTGTTATAGGGAAGAGGAACAATTACCTTGATTGCGGCAGGTTTGCTGCACCTATCCTGAACGAGCCCTGAAATGCTCTTCAGACACCACCACCAGTTATATGCATGTTTACCAGAGGTAAACTGGAGAGATCTTGGATAGCCGGCACGAGCCGATGCCCGGCGAAGAGGGAGATGTAGACAATGTAATGCGGCTGTTAGCTTGAGTACAATGATGCATGAATATCATACCCTGCTTAACATAAGCCATGTGAGCATGAAACCAAATATATGAGTGCAATATGAGCAGCATGAAATAATATTTGCTTAGGTAAATGCTGAGACATGACCCATGATATAGGCAGGGCTCAACGCTAACTTTTAAAAGTGGTTGCCAGGCTGGCAACCAGGCATCCGCTTTTGGTTGCCGACTGAAAATAAGGTTGCCCTTTTTGATACCTTATATTTTAAATAATTAAGATGCTATACAGTTATACATCCACTTAATAATGAACATGTGACACGAGAATGTTCAAATGCTTTACAATAAGTAATTAACGCACTTATTTGAACCTAAGTGGTAGTAAACTTGTCCACCCTCAATTGCCGGTATACAAAATACCAGTAGTGCTGCTGTTGTCCTGTCTTCATAGATCCCTCACAAATGAATTGAGCAAGTCACCAGTTTCTTGATCATCCGTTGTCTCCCTTTCAAATGTGGGTTTTCTTGACCTTTGTGCTGACCCCCACCATAGACCCATTGGCCCTTCAGCATGAAGTCTTGGATTGGCCAGACTAATCCATTTCTAATGTTAAATAAATGAAAACCATTCATAGTTAAACATTTGATATTAATTATTGATGCTGTAAATTACCTTTAATATGTCTAACTATATTTAAAATGTGTTACCTTTTTATAGAAGTGATTATAATGTAATTCAACCATTTTCTATGGTAAAGTTTCGTTTTGCGCTTTTATTTTGTAGTAATAAGATCGGGACTCTTATTTTGAAGGAACTTTTACCGGAAGTGAATAGAAAACATTCCTCTTTGTTTTTTGTTCGGGTTTTACCTTACGCTCCATCAGTTGAATCACTTTGAACATTCATTGGAGAAGTTGAGGTGTAGGCTGAACTTTTTATCCCACAGTCAAGCTACTTATTTTTGCTTCGCCATTTTGTTGTAAAACAAACACACGGCGCACCGCGCACGCGATTAAACGTGCATCGCTTTCTGGCTCCGTAATCACGCCAATGCACGTGCAATTTAAGTATCAGGTTCCGACTGGTCAGAACAATTAAATATCACTCTTAAAAACGAATATGAACATTTATCTATTTTGGGGTGCACGTTTTGCTGTCCTTATTTCTTATGTTAAAAACTGGTTGCCACTGATGGCAACCAAAGTCCAAGAAGTGGTTGACATTTTCCAAATGGTTGCCAATGGCAACCTGGCAACCGTTACTATCGAGCCCTGGTATAGGACTAGCTTAATTAGCAGTTTAATTACGCCACGGTGAGACGTAGATGCTGATGTGCTGGTTGGGTGATTAGACTGTCTTCTATCGTCTTACGTGAGCTTCTCTTTCTCCCTGAAAGAAACCCCCCAAAACCGCGGATGGGCAGCATCCGTGGCTGTGTTGAAGCTTGAAACAGCGGTACTTGCTGAGCATTGTGACGGGTAGTAGTTACCCGAACTGCATAACTCCATGCTGTAACGCGTTACACCCGTTACGTATTGCGCCGAGGCTTCGGAGCGTGTGTCGAGTAATCCCCGAATCTTTTTGTGAAGCATTTATCGAGGCTTGTATCGTTTTGGGCCAGTGACGTCATCGATGACAAACGAACCTCGCTGCCTGTCGATACCACGTGACTGCTTCGGGAAGCGATTCGGATCATTTGAACCGTTGAGCCACGACGCTCATAATACCCATGGATGTATAACAAGAACCATATTACCCCTCCTGTACCCGGGTCCGCTGGTGACACGATGGAATTAAAAGAGCTCAGACCCTCACTTATATAGAGGTCGGAAAATGTCATAAGTATAAATAGATGCAAGCATGAAAAAATGTAGGAATAAAACATGAATAAATAAATGAATAAATGCAGATTAGATATATCCAGTGTTTTTGGGTAGATTCAGCGTGTGGGCTGTGGCTCAGCTGGAAAGCAGCCGACCCACGACCGCAGGGTTCACTTATAGAAGCTACAGCTAAATGAGATAATGCAGTTAATAACTGTATTCCTGATATGGTTTAGCCTTCTTAGGCTACAACGTGGTTAAGTTTATGAATAATATTAAGGAATACGAATCCCTCTTTGCAATGTTTACCAGCCTCCTATAGGCTTTTCAATCACAATCGTTCAACTGGAATGAAAACAATATTGTTAACATGAAAATAGGATTTTATGTTCGTTGTTTAGAGTTATTCTAAGGCTTTACTCATTGGGAACTCGGTATGAGATAGAGCACGACTGTTGAGATTTCCAATTTGCCTGTTTTACACGCTTTGACCAACAGGGGGTTTATGTTCAAATGAAGCCCATGATGAAGCCTCATGAGATGAACCCTTTGCGAACCAATTGGCTGGAAAGCTTCAAGCTTCATAAGGCTTCATCTCGCCATCACTACCTGCTTGCCACCTAAGACGCACTTAGAGACCAGTACTGCTACTGAGCCGGGAGGAGAAGTAGCTTCGATGAGATGTAGCTTGAGCCCTGCCTGCCTGCAAGAGGGGTTGTGGTTGAAGCCGGAAGTGGGTGAAGCTTCGCAAGCGATGAGGGCCCGTTCCTCGTGAAGGCCGGAAGCGCCGCATTTGAGCGGCCCTGATGCCAGTGATGCCCTCTCGAGAGACTGAAGGCGTGTGTCAATTGTTTGCCTGAAGTAGCCCATTTCCATTAAGCCGGAGGAACTTCCGTGGAGCCCAGTATCCTTGTCTTTTTCTTCCGCGTCCGGGTTTGCGGGGGGGCCGGCTAGAACCGCTCGCCAACTGGGGAACGCCGCCTGTAGCTTAATCCGCAAGACTGCGGAGCTGATGAATATATACCCGGAGCTGGGACGAAGCCCTGCTGCTGCTTGCGCGTTGACACCTGGAAGATGTCGGATGGAAAAGGGGGGAGCATATATAGAGGGATTAACAGGTGCGATGATTAGGCTTGTGAACGGAGGGAAGTGATAGGTTAGCTGAGGAGTGGCGCTCCCTATCATTTAGTGAAGGGAGCGAGTATTGCCATGACGTGCAATACAAAGTGATAGGTCTTCCTGCCTGAACTTGCGCTGAGCTTCATTAGTAATGATTTTATGTGCTTTTTTAACGATAAAATTGTTACTCTTAGAAACAAAATCAATGACCTCTTGCCTTTGACCAGTATAGTGTTATCAACACTTCCCGGAAACTTAAGTTCTAATATTACACTAGATAGTAAACTAGAATGCTTTCAACCATAAACCTTGAACAATTCAATTCAATGATTCTCTCTTCTAAACCATCAACGTGTATCTTAGACCCGATTCCAACTAAGCTGTTAAAAGAAGTTTTTCCATTAATTAGCACTTCTTTATTAAATATTATGAATATGTCTTTATTATCAGGCTATGTTCCACAATCATTCAAAGTAGCAGTGATAAAACCTCTTCTTAAAAAGCACAACCTCGATCCAGAGGTTTTAGCCAACTATAGACATATTTCTAATCTTCCGTTCCTCTCAAAAATTCTTGAGAAAGCAGTCGCAAAGCAGCTGTGTGATTACTTAAAAAACTATGATTTATTTGAAGATTTTCAGTCTGGCTTTAGAACACAACATAGCACAGAGACAGCTCTGGTTAAAGTCACAAATGACCTTCTAATAGCCTCAGACAAGGGACTTGTCTCTATTCTTGTCTTGCTCGATCTTAGTGCTGCATTTGATACTATCGACCATGATATCCTATTGCAAAGACTAGAGCACTTAGTCGGCATACAGGGAACTGCTTTAGGCTGGTTTAGGTCCTATCTATCTGAACGCTCTCAGTTTGTACGTGTCAACGATGAATCTTCCATGCAAACCAAAGTTAGCCATGGAGTGCCACAGGGCTCACTGCTTGGACCTATTTTGTTCACATTATATATGCTTCCGTTAGGCAATATTATAAGGAATCACTTTAGCAATTTCACTGCTATGCGGATGATACTCAACTATATTTATCCATCAAGCTTGATGAAACCAATCATCTAAATACAATTCAAGACTGCATCAAGGACTTAAAAACATGGATGACCTTACATTTTTTTATGTTAAACACAGCCAAAACTGAAGTTATTGTACTTGGCCCAAAGAATCTAAAAAACAAACTATGTAAAGATATATTAACTATTGATGGCATTAATTTGGCCTCCAGTGAGACTGTAAGGAATCTTGGTGTTATATTTGATCAGGATTGATCCTTTAACGCCCACATAAAATTAATTTCAAGGAACGCCTACTTCCATCTACGTAACATTGCAAAAATCAGGCATATCTTGCCTCAAAACGATGCAGAGAATCTAGTCCATGCATTTCTTACTTCAAGGCTGGATTATTGTAACTCTTTATTATCAGGGTGTACAAAGAAGTCAGTCAGGTCGCTTCAGCTGATTCAAAATGCTACAGCTCGTGTACTAACCAGAGTTCAGAAAAGGAAACATTACTCCTGTTCTGGCTGCCTTACACTGGCTCCCTATAGAACACAGGATAGAATTTAAAATTCTTCTTCTCGCCTACAAAGCCCTTAATGGGCAGGCGCCATCTTACCTTAAAGAACTCATTATACCCTACTGTCCTACTAGGGCATTGCATTCCAAGAATGCAGGGTTGTTGGTTGTTCCTAGAGTCTCTAAAAGTACAATGGGAGCAAGAGCCTTTTCTTATCAAGCTCCACTTTTGTGGAATCAGCTTCCAGTTTGTGTTCGGACGGCAGACACCCTATCCGTTTTTAAGAGTGCGCTTAAGACCTTCCTTTTTGATAAAGCTTATAGTTAGGGCTGATTAGATTCAGCCCCTAGTTTTGCTGATATAGGCTTAGTTTGTCGGGGGACATCTTACTTCTTCCTTCTCTCTGTCTATACCTGTGTACTCTCATGTTCCGAATAACCCAGCTTCCCCCAAATTTCTTTTTGGTGTCCATCAACGCCGGGATCCGGAGTTGTGGCTAATCCTGTTTTTCATTTCATTTCAAACCTTTATTTAACGAGATTGGTCCCATTGAAATCATAGATCTCTTTTTCAAGGGAGACCTGCAGCATATACTGTAGGTTCCACATGAAACACAAAACAATAAAGTTGTAAACAATAAAGTTGTTGCTGTGGTCCTGGCTCCTGAGTCCTGGATCCTGAATCCTGTGTCCTGGATTTCGAGTCGTGGCTGAACTTGTCTTTGCGGTCCTGCCTGACTCTCATCATACTACTTCCCTGATGGCTCCCACAGGATTGTTGACATCCTTGTGGATTCATCTTCTTATTATAGACACTTATTTCCAAACATTTGGACTACCTAGGTTGTAAATGTATTATCTCTTCAGTTTACAAGATATCCGTGCTAGTGGATCGTCGGAGCTGTTAGATTAACATTGACATGCTTATTGTAGTTCTGAGTGCAATGCCTAGTGGGCTGTAGCACCATCCTCTTGATGGAGCATACAGTTGGCTGGAACAGGAAAGGAGTGAGCAGAGGGTCGAGTTGTCGATTCTTGTTCTGTTTTTCTGTGACTATCCAGTTGCGCACGCTACTAAAGAGACGTGCTACCATGGAAACCAAACAATGGTGTAGCTGTAATAAAGTCCGAGTGGAAACAGTTGTGTGTAAATCTGATTTTGTCAGATATCGGGAGAAATATAACCCCGGAGGAAACTGGGAGAGGGCTATGAAATCGGGAGTCTCCCACGAAAATCGGGAGGGTTGGCAAGTATGGTTGTGAGTCAGCAGAAGAGCTAAGTGATGACACATGTTGTGGAAAGCTTCATTTACTGAAAGCTTTCCAAAATCCAAATGTGATCCTTTTAACGGCAAAGTTACTTCAATATGAGGCTGATTGACTTTACTGTGTTCTGCTCACTTGCCAACACGTTCTCACTCCCAACCCGTCACATATTGACGGACAGTCAGGGCCCCTCCCCGTCACTCTATTACGGACAGGGTACCCCTTGGAAATCAGTTTTCAATGGGCAGGGCGTCCCATAGACCTTCATAGACCTCCCATAGCGTTGATAATGGACGCCATGAGAACGCTCCCCAGCAAATGCTGCCCCAACGGTCGGTTGTTATTGTCAATATTAATATAATAATTATTTATTTTTTAATAGTCACACTCGATTTCGCCGATTTTCTTGTTGCCCCAGCTGGTCGACACCTCTTTTAGCAGAAACAAAGGCTACATTAATGTATTAAATCGATGTTGATCCATGTGTGTGGTTGTGGAATTAATGAACGTGCCGTTGTCCGTTACAAACTCTTCAACTACAACCCTAATTATATTTAAAAACATTTTAGAAGGCCTCACGAAATACTTTAATGTAAATTTTAATTTAAATGTGAAGGGATGTGTGTAATGTGGTGATTATTATTCACCCACGGATCTATGGGTATTGTTGCGCACGGACATGATAGTTAACCGGACTTCCTGTTGATGTGAAATCCGAAAACATTTAAAAAATAATAATAATACTTTATTCCGAGTTTGCTTGCATTTCTCTTTGAAGGTCATCACATAACGGCATTGTAATACACGGTTCGGCTGCATTAAATATTACATATCTGCCGTAGTTCTCTATTTATAGAGCCCTGATGAGAGGACTTCTAGACAAACAGGAATAACTGCCGCCGAAACTGAATATGTGACGTGGATCATAAATATATCAACAATCAAACAAAATCTTCAATTTCTCCTCGCCGTATCAATACTCATTCGGCTGACTTTTATATTTGATCCAATTGGTATATTTACACCATAACGGTGCACAGCTGATAGAAAGGGACACCTGGTGGTTAAAGCACGTTATTGAAATGTATTGTTTTTATTATTAGATATTAATAGGAGACACAGACAGACAAACTAATAAGGCTTTATTTAAACATTAAAGAATACTTTAGGTTAAGGTCTTATTTTGAATAAGAAAAAAGCTTTGGGGGTATAAACATTAAGCCTGACAAAGTACTAATATATTGCTTTCCTGCAATGCTAACTACTGCATGTTGAAGCACTTATTTTAACTGATATTATACATAATGTATTATACTCTTATAAGATGTATGTAGATAGAATAAGAAATGTGCAGAATATGACAGTTTAATGGTGGAGGTATACACACATATTGATAGATGTCTTGTAATGCACTGTTGAGGAACCTGCGACCCAGGTTTTTCATCTCCGACCTTGTCAGGTATTGAACAATCAATAAATAAAGAACACAGAATTATTAAATATAAAACACAGAATTTGTGTGATTATACTAAATGATTTACAAATAAACACCACTGCATATTTACAACTGTTACACATGCTGATGTCACGCAAATGTTTCCAATTTAGGATCAATAAAGTATATCTTATCTCTTTCGACTCCACTTCGAGTGATATAATTACTAACAAAGCACTTATATACTAACAAAGGACTGGCTTATCTAAAGCCAGTTGAGTAGCACTTGAAATCATGGGCGTAGGAAGCATCCTGAATGTGGGGGGGACATTTTTAACGGGGGGTGTGGGGGTCCCCCCCCCACGAAAAAAAAAATATATTTCCTGTATTCTGGTGCATTTGAACAGGTGGTTTGATACTTTTATGTGGCTATACTAGCATGAGGAAAATGATGGGTACATTTTGTAATTTCATCCAGTAGTAAAGAAAGGAAACATATTTGATTATTAATTCAAAGCCGTCTTTGAATTAATAAAAAGCAGTTTAAATGCCCATTTTTTGTACATTTATATACAACAATAAATATTTGTGAGTGCATTGAGAGATATTGTTGTGGAGAGTCATTTATATATAAATCGCAAAATACATTTGTAAATCCTTCTGTGAGCATTTATTAATATTGAGACTGATCTGACTCCATACAGATGTTAAGTTCACCTGGTATGAATGGTATCATTGACTTACATGTTCAAATAAATGTTGCTCTTCCGTCTATATTGGTCATATGAGGCCCCTTGACTGAAATGTTTCCTGTTCAATATCCCCACTGATTTCCTTAACATTCTGGGATGAGAGTCCACATCACAATTTATTCTAAACTGTCATTTCCCTTTCATCACTCACCTCAGCAATGAACCTCTCTCCACTGTCCCTGTGTTCTGCCTCTGACTCACTCTCAAGCGCCTAGTTCAATCAGGAGAGACGTGATGTATGAAATACATGTTTATTATCGGGTCACATTATATAAATGAAACATAATGATGACAGTTTATAACAAGTGAATGAAATGGTGTTTGGCGATTAGGCCCAGGTTTTGTAGGATGTCATTCGGGAAGGGAAGAACCGTTTCCGATGAACCCCCCTGGGTCTAGACACTGGTGGTGGTGATAAGTGGTTAGGTCCGGTTGGAAGGGAGAAGGTTGAGCTTGGCCCTGAGTTGGAAGCAGGAGGCGAAGGGGTGGAGGAGGGTTGCGTGTTGACACCTGGAAGACAGCTGATGGAAAAGGGGAGAGCATATATGGAGGGATTAACGGGTGCGATGATTAGGCTTGTGAATGGAGGGACGTGATAGGTTAGCTGAGGAGTGGCGCTCCCTATCATTTAGTGAAGGGAGCGAGTATTGCCATGACGCGCAATACAAAGTGATAGGTCTTCCTGCCTGAACTTGCGCTGAGCTTCATATGTCAAGAGAGGTGGTGAAGTGATCATTATTTATTGAGCAGTATACTCTTTCACATTGAATCATAACAAGTCATACTGAATGTAAATACAACTGACTCTAAAGTAAGTCCCAGTCTGTGACATTGGACATTTTGAAGACTCAAAGTCCCAAGCAGTAGGTAAAATATTAGCTAGTCTATGTAATGTGCACAGAAAATAAACAGTTAACTGAATCCTGGGATGGAAATTGCCTATAAGCACTCAGTAAAACATAAACACACACAACAAGCTTCTGAATGATAAGAAGTATATCTAAAACATAATGCACATTACCATTTTGAGAGAGAGTACCTTAAAGAACTCAGAAAATAATCTCTCATCGAACTGAGGCTCCAGTAAAACACTGACTGCGTCTCTAAATGGACATCATGGTGTTTACATGAGCACAGAGAGATCGGGTTATTCATGTCGTGGAGCTGCTGGAGAGGACGCTGGCGTTGACTGTTCGCCGCTTCTCCGCCTCTGTCACCCTCTATCACCCTCAGCTACCATTCGTTCTTCAATCTTTCGAATTGGACCACTGCCCTGCATTACACATCTTTAATGCAATGCACATTGTTTTTAAATGTTTACTTATTTTGGACTTCTGCCTCCGTTGCTGGCTGTAGCCGGCTGCCCTCACGTAGCCATCAAAGTGCCGGGTGGCTATTGCTATCTGCTACATCGCCTACTGTCTGTCTCCGTCCCACACAAAACCATGGACTCTCTCTGCCTCCTGCCTTCATCTCTGGGGTGCATCTGTCCCGTCCCGCTGCTCACATCCTCCTGCCATGTCGTGGATCTTCCTCATCTCCACAACAATCCTCCACCTCTGTGAACCTAGCCCGCTAGCTGCTATCGCTGCCATCACACTGCTCCCAGCCATTCCGCCTGTCATCATGCTGAAATACTCCATCTCACAGCTGCTGTCATTGACCAACTCCTCCACTCCGTCTTCCATCTCAGTCATCAGACATCTTGGACTCCTTCGTCGACCCCGCTAAATTCACCGAAGCGCCCGCCGCAGTTTTGTTTACCTTCAGCACGGACAATCCATTTGCATCCATCTGCAACGCACTGTCGCACACCTGACGCGTCATCAGAACGCAACTCCTACTGCTCCTCTTACACTCTCCCCCGCTCACCTACACTCCCAGCTGCATGGAATACCTGGAGCGGATCCCACTCCCCTCCGCCTCCCAACACATACAACAAGCCATTTCTCCCCACCATCAAGCCCCCCTCCTCTACTCCACTGCCCCCCCTCTCATGCCCACCCCTGCGTTGCTAACCTAGACAACCTCATACCTCTCCAGCCTGCCACCACCCCTCCAACCCCCCACTTGACCAATTTTGCCCTTCTAAATATACGGTCACTCAACAATAAAGCCCACATCCTTCACAAACTCATCCTGGACAAATCCATCAACTTCCTTCTGCTCACTGAAACCTGGCAACAACCCAATGACTTCTTCTCGCTTAATCAAACATCCCCCCCTGGTTTTAATTACATCACTAAACCCCGCCCCTCACGCCGTGGTGGTGGGCTGGCTGTCATCTATAACCAGAACATCCGGACTACAGAACTCACCCTCCCCTCAGTACCATCCTTCGAATTTCTCGCCTTCAAAACCCCTCCCTCACTGACAGTTATCCTCATTTACCGCCCCCCTAAACCACACCCCTCCTTCCTCTCAGGTCTCACTGAACTCCTAACCATTGCTTCATCCCTCTCCCCACGTCTGTTACTCCTCGGCGACCTCAACATCCACATGGACTCCACCACCGGCAAACACGCTTCTGAATTTTCCTCCCTTCTGGACAATTTCTCATTTACACAACATGTCACCTTCCCCACCCACGATAAAGGACACATCCTTGACCTTGTCTGCTCCACCAACCTCCCAGTACTCGACCTCCACCCCTGCCCCTTTCCCCTCTCTGACCACAAACTCATACAGTTCACCACCGCCTCCCCCGTCCGCCGCCCCCCCCCCATCCAGGAACATCACTTTCCGTAATTTACGCTCTGTCGATCCCCAGCACCTCTCCGACCTGCTATCCTCTACTCTCCCCCTGGACTCGAACCTCAGCTCACCCGATGATCAACTCAACCACCTTAATTCAACCCTACTCGCCTCCCTAATTAGCTTGGCCCCCCTCAAAAGGAAAAATGTCACTTTTAAAACCTCCTCACCCTGGTTCACCCCTGCACTCCGTAAACTGAAGCAAACCGGCCGCCAGTTTGAACGCCTAACCATGAAATCATCCCTCACAGTTCACCATGATTCCTACAAACTCCATCTCACTACCTACAGAGACACCCTCAATGCCGCAAAATCTGCTTACCTCTCCACCATCTTTACCGACCCCTCCCGTAACCCCAGGACCCTCTTCTCCACCGTCAACAAGCTCCTCAAACCCTGTGCTGACACCCTCTCTTCCTCCACTTCCACATGCAGTTCATTCCTCCAGTTTTTCTCTGACAAAATCACTGCCATTAATCACTCCCTATCCGCTGCATCTGACACACAAACATCTCCCCGATCATCCACCGCCACAATTCCTCCCTCCATCTCCCTTGACCTCCCGAGCCCTCCTCCCCACGGCATTCTCTCCCAGTTCACTCTGGTTACCCCCCCTGAAATACTCCAACTGATCAGCTCCTCCAAACCCACAACCTGCTCGCTTGACCCTCTACCCACCCCTCTTTTGAAGTCCTGCCTCCCCGTCCTCTGCCCCTACCTTGTCAACCTTTCAACTCCTCCCTGTCCCAAGGAACCGTTCCCTCTGCCTTCAAAATTGCTGCTGTCACTCCCATCCTCAAGAAACCCGGTCTGGATCCCTCCTCCCTCAGTAATTACCGCCCCATCTCCAACCTCCCCTTTCTCTCAAAAACAATAGAACGCATCATCTCCAAACAACTCCACCGCCATCTCCAAACAAATCACCTTTTTGAACCTCTTCAGTCTGGTTTTCGTCCCCACCACAGCACAGAAACGGCACTCATCAAAGTCCTCAATTCCATCCTCACCTCTGCTGACACCGGTTCCCTCAACATCCTCATCCTCCTTGACCTGAGTGCAGCCTTTGATACCGTGAGCCACACTATCCTGCTTACCCGACTCCGGGATATCGGTATCGAAGGTACTGCACTCAGATGGCTCCAGTCCTACCTCTCTGACAGATCCCACTTCATCTCCCTCAACAATCACTCCTCTACCACAGCTTCAGTCACCCAAGGTGTTCCCCAAGGTTCAGTACTCGGCCCCCTCCTCTTCATCATCTACATCCTCCCCCTTGGTCAGATTCTCCGCCATCACAACCTGGGCTTTCACTGCTTTGCTGACGACACACAGATCTACCTCAGCACCAAATCCCCCTACAACCCCCCAAAAACACACATCGAATCCTGTCTGACTGCAATAAAATCCTGGATGCGACACAACTTCCTCAAACTCCACAGCAATAAAACTGAACTCCTCCTCATCGGCTCCAAATCAACCCTCAGCAAAACCCCCAACCTGACACTCACCATCGATGGCACCCCTGTTTCCCCCTCCACCCGGGCACGCAACTTTAGCGTGATATTCGGCCCCACCCTCTCCCTCGACCCCCACATCCGCCAAGTTGTAAAAACCTAATTTTTCCACCTCCGCAATATCGCCAAACTCCGTCCCTCTCTCACCCGCCCCGCAGCTGAGCGACTCATTCACGCCTTCATCTCCTCCCGCCTTGACTATTGCAACTCACTCCTCTTCGGCATCAGCACAACATCCCTCAACAGACTCCAGCGTGTCCAGAACGCAGCCGCCAGACTCCTCACCCACACCAAATCATGGCATCACATCACCCCGGTCCTCAAAGAACTCCACTGGCTTCCCGTCTCACACCGCATTCACTACAAACTCCTGGTCCTCACCAATAAAGCCCTCCACCATCTGGCCCCCCCCCCTACCTCACTGACCTCCTCATCCTCTACCAGCCACCCCGGTCCCTCAGATCCACCTCAGCCGGTTTGCTCTCAATCCCCAAGGCCAAACTCCGGAGCTTCGGGGACAAAGCCTTCTCTGTGGCAGCCCCGAAGCTCTGGAACTCCCTCCCCCAAGACCTCCGTGAGTCTGAGTCCCTCACCCTGTTCCAGACCCGTCTCAAAACCCACCTCTTCAACTCTGCTTATCCTTAAACCCGCCCCTCCCCCCTCTGAACCAACATCCTCCTGACTGCTTTTCTGTTTTTGTTTTGTTTTTGTTTTTGTTTGTGTTTTTGTTCTTGTTTTGTTTGTCGACCGTAGTCATAATGTAAAGCGTCTTTGGGTCTAGAAAAGCGCTATATAAATCCCATTTATTATTATTATGTTCCCTGTTTACATGATGAATACTAGTAACCTGGCATTTCGATGCCTTTTCTCATCTAAACTATTCAGTATTTGTATCTCTCTATCAAGAAGTGAGACGCTTAAGTTAAGACATTAAGACTTAAGACATTTAAACTATTCAGTATTTGTATCTCTCTATCATGACATAAAGACGAAACTCCTCTCCAGAAGTGAGACGCCGCCGCCGCCATCACTGTTAACTGATTAACTGCTACCAGCTGATGACTTACTTTCCTCTTCTTTGAAAACAATGTTCTTATGTCCATGTTGTCTGGGGGAGAAAACATATCAAACCAAGAGATCGTCAGCTTTGATTTTTGCTGTGTTAACCATTTCCTGAACATTTGGTGTGTGTGCCTTACCTCCGCTACCGGCATCGCTTCATACAACAGATCTGAGCTGTCCAACTATGGCAACACTCCTTGAACATGCGCACGCTATGGGAGAATCTGTCTTGGTGCAAAGTAGCAGTGAAAACATGGTACGGAGTTTCATTGATTTGGGCATTCTCTCAATAAGCAAGTGGAATGGATTTGATAGTGAAGCACTGACACAGCGCTCTACAAAGAGCGGCGAGTGGAGAGACCGATTCACGGACTTTCCACATGGTAAAAGTGGGGGGGTCTAAACTAATCATTTGAAAAAGTGGGGGGGACTTGTCCCACCCTCATATAATGGCTGCGACGCCCATGCTTGAAATGTTTTAGCTCTATGAAACCTGATGTACTTATATGATTCTGCTTTCTTCAAGTTTGTATCTTGTTGGTCGAACCCACTTATTGTAAGTCACTTTGGATAAAAGCGTCAGCTAAATGCAATGTAATGTAAGATGATCGATGGCTACTGATATATTTTCCTCTGAACCTTGACAAGTGCGTGTTTCAGGCTTATCAATGAACAACAGGAGGGGTCACAGACATAAGAGCAGCTGTTAAATAAAGCTCTTCTGACCTTAGCTGGCATGTGGGTATATATTAATGCTGCCCATTATGGGCACAAGCAATTTCACCCATTTATTAATGATATGTTTTAAATGTGAGTGTTTCCTATCCCCTAAACCTCCAGGGATGTACACAGTTTAATACTGGCAACTTCTTATTATGGGAAATACGAAAACGTCTTTTAAAACTACAACTCCCAGTAGAGACGTGCCATAGAGCATGTTGCAAAACACACAATAGCCAGCATGTGTAGTTCTGGGGACGGGGTGGGGGAGGGGCAGACGGGGTGGACCCGTTAAAATCCAGTTTTGGACAGTCTGCCGTGGTTCCATCCCATTTCAAGTGCTGTTCGGCGTAACCCTCGGCGCACACTCAAACATCCAATCAGAGCTTGATGACTATCACGGGGTTTGTCAAGCGAAGCGGAGAGAATACTTACTTCCGGGTGTAAAATTCTCTAATGCAACCTGACGGACTCCAACTTGTGTTTATTAATCAAACAAACAAATACACACAAGGATAATTATGTTTTATTGTTGAGTAAATAACAGTGTGTGTGGTTTAGAAAATAATACAAAATTAGAAGGAAAAAACGGTGAAACAATACAGATTTCAGTTTTCTGAGCCCCTACTCTCCTCCTAACTGACGGCAACAAAAGTCCTACATTATTCAATTAAAATAAAGAAGTAAAAACAATAAGTGTGGCTTGATATTGAGTTAGAAAAAGGTTGATAAACGCTGTGAGAATGGATCTGCGGAGAGCATTTCGCCGCAATCCCAACTCCTCTATTACCAACGTTCAGGGAGCTCCATGCAAGTCAATGGGACGCCCTGCCCGTTGAAAACAGACTTCCAAGGTCTGTAATAGAGTGACGGGGAGGGGCCCTGACCGTCCATCAATATGTGATGGGTTGGGAGTGAGAACGTGTTGCACTTGCAGGTATTTGTAGACATTTAGCAGAAATACTCCCTATCAGAGTCTTTCTCTGCTGTTGACATAATCTGATAACAAACTGTTCAATTATACTTGCAGTTCCTGGTTTGGACGCTCACGTGGAGTCCAGTTCTTTGGGACTCTGTTCTGTGCAGCAGCAGAGAGAGAGCAGCAGACAGGAAAGAAGACACTGCAGCTGTTATCATCAGTGTGCACATATCCATCATTCCCTCTTACTGACAAACAGGGTTATGAAGAATATCAGTGTGATTTCCTGCTGGATCTGTACTCCCACCTGAAGGACTATGAGACTAAAACAGGTCTGAGTGTCCTTCCATCGTTACAGTCTGTTCTCCAGTCAGTTCCTGCAGTCTGGTCCATAGACCTCTCAGAGAGAAAGAGCTCCATCCTGCTGGAAGTGCTGAGACTCCAACCAGAGAAGAAACAAGTGGAGCTGAGAGGCTGCTCAGGTGGAGAGAGTGAAGTGAGGACTTTGCTGCAGTGTCTGCCTTATATCTCACAGATCAGGTCAGTCAGAAAAATACTTTATATTTATTAACTAGGGTCCGAGAGCAAACAACGTAGGGAGGACCCTATTGGAATTGTAGGAATTATTATATTTCTTGTTATGAAAGAATTGTCTTTTTGAGGAATATTACATTCTCTTTGAATTAAACGTGGCACCAAATGCAATCTCGGTGTCGCTTTGCCGTGGCAAAATAGCTCAACAGAGACCCCTGGAAGGCAGCCCCTGCCCTGGGTTTGTCCTACATTTATATATTATTTTGGAAAGGAAGCATCTAAAGAAAACTAAGAAAGGTCCAGGAGGCATACTGTTAACCAACAGGAAGTTAGCCCTTTAGAATTTGACAGCATTTTGTCTCCTACACATTTCCTCTGATCAACCCTAAAATCTTTCAGTGCCATCTTTAGACCTTAAAGATCAAAAGTTATTTATAGCTTAACTCTCCATTGAACTCCCTTGCTGTGGCGTGGTCGGGAGAAAAAAAGCATTTACTGATAAAACAGAAAGTGCAACTGGAGCCTAAATTCTCCAACATGCTCCAGATCTCTCATGGATAATACGAGTCCAGGCCAGCAGACATCAACAAGGCAATATTGATTCAGTGACAAAGTGCCAACTACTGGCAACAGGAAGTTAAGCGTTGTGTATTTTTACCTCTTCCTCCCCGCAGATTAGGAAATCCTTTTGAAATGTATAATCACCTTCAATTTTAGATTCAACCCTAACCCAGTTGACACTACAAAACATGTTGAATGTTGGAAGGTAAAGAGTTCACATTGCTAAATAGTGATCAGGTGTAGAAAGTGTTTACTATGAGTAATTGTAACTACTAGTAATTAAGTTAATAATTAAACTCGTCAGTGCTGTATTCTGTCAGGTCAATCTGAACTTTGATCTCTTATGTTGCCCTCCAGAACATTTTCCCTTTTTTTACTTTTCATTCAGACTTTCTGCCAAAGATGTGGAAAATTAAACAGCACAACATTTTAAACTGTAACTTTGCTTAAACTGTAACTTTATAGAGTTTGATAGTACATGCAGTGTTTAATACACGTTTGTTATCATGCAGCTTCAGGAGGACCCACAGAGCTCCAGGATTACAGGGCCAGGAGCGACGCTATGAGAAACTGAAGAGACATGAAAAGAAGCTGTTTCTGGATTTATGCCTGAAAGCAGCTACTCTCATTCAAGGAGAAAGCGTTCACAATGAAGTGAACAACCTCATCTCTCTGTTTTCTTTTAACTGTGATATACATAACATCCTTCTGGATTTGTATCAACACGTCAAAACTCAAGAAAGTTCAGCTGTTATTCAAAAACTGAAGCCATTTTTCCAGTCACCTCCAGAAGTCTGGACCATAGACCTCTCAAAGAGAAAGAGCTCCATCCTGCTGGAAGTGCTGAGACTCCAACCAGAGAAGAAACAAGTGGAGCTGAGAGGCTGCTCAGATGGAGAGAGTGAAGTGAGGACTTTGCTGCAGTGTCTGCCTTATATCTCACAGATCAGGTTGGTGGGACCATTACTGTTTATTTGATCATGTTGATTTTTCTAAGTGGATTTCTTAAGAAATACAAAATGAATGACCTCTGATTATGGGCAGTGTTTCAGGAAGAGACAATAGTCCTTCACTTCTGAACCTGATGTAGATGAATAACATTTCCCAGTTCAGTCATTATTTGAAACCACAGTCTTCTCCCAGTTAGAGAATAATGAAATGATGTGAATCATAATGAGAGACCTTAAGCTCTGAGACAGCAGCACCATCATGCTCATGCCTCATTCAGAAATAAAGACACACACAAACACAAATAAACTTGCTGATGAAACTGCTATCAGCTTTTTAAATCATCTCTCTTTTAATTTAAATAAAGAGCAATTAAAAGAATAAAGGAACAACAAGTGATACTCCATGTATCTACCTCTTAACAGATACTAGCTTCATCTTGACTGACTCTAATGAAACCTCTAAAGACTGTATAGTGAGCTTTAAATACAGATTTCAGACACATGAACGATCCTAACTTCTAGTCATCAGAGACAGAGGAGGTGTTACTAAACTCTGACTCACATGTGTATTATCTCAGGAGCAAAGTGAAGAGTTTCATGATGTGATGTTCTCTGCTACGTGATAGGGACTCTAGATGTTGTTGTTCCACTGTTTACATTATTATATTGGGAATATCATTTTACAAACAAAACTCATTCACAAAGTAAAATCCCCTCAGGTGAACAGAATCCCTGGGAAGCAAATAAGAAGTGATTTGAGGAACAGGACTAGTGTCTGTGTTGTGAGTCAGCAGAAGAGCTAAGTGATGACACATGTTGGGGAAAGGTTCATTTACTGAAAGCTTTCCAAAATCCAAATATGATCCTTTTAACGGCAAAGTGACTTCAATATGAGGCTGATTGACTTCACTGTGTTCTGCTCACTAGCAGGTATTTGTAGACATTTAGCAGAAACACTCCCTATCAGAGTCTCTCTCTGCTGTTGATATCCTCTGATAACAAACTGTTCAATTCTACTTCCAGTTCCTGGTTTGGAGACTCAGATGGAGTCCAGTTCTTTGGGACTCTGTTCTGTACAGCAGCAGAGAGAGAGCAGCAGACAGGAGAGAAGACACTGCAGCTGTTATCATCAGTGTGCACATATCCATCATTCCCTCTTACTCACAAACAGGGTTGTGAAGAATATCAGAGTGGTTTCCTGCTGGATCTGGCCTCCCACCTGAAGGACTATGAGACTAAAACAGGTCTGAGTGTCCTTCCATCGTTACAGTCTGTTCTCCAGTCAGCTCCTGCAGCCTGGTTCATAAACCTCTCAAAGAGAAAGAGCTCCATCCTGCTGGAAGTGCTGAGACTCCAACCAGAGAAGAAACAAGTGAAGCTGAGAGGCTGCTCAGAGGAAGAGAGTGAAGTGAGGACTTTGCTGCAGTGTCTGCCTTATATCTCACAGATCAGGTAAATGGTAATCTGCACATTCAATTTAACTTAATTCAAACCACAGCTGATGGAGAAAAGTTTGTATTTGATTGAAACCTAAAATTACAATCTCTTGATTCCTTGTGTTTTCAGTTTTGTGCCTCAGTTATCAGAACCTTCAGGTGAACTCCAGTTCTTTGGGACTCTGTTCTGTGCAGCAGTAGAGAGAGAGCAGCAGACAGGGGAGAAGACACTGCAGCTGTTGTTATCAGTGTGCACATATCAAACAATAACTTTAACCGACGTAGTTTCTTATTATGTTAAGAGGAACCCTCAGAGTGGTTTCCTGCTGGATCTGTACTCCCACCTGAAGGACTATGAGACTGAAACAGGTCTGAGTGTTCTTCCATCGTTACAGTCTGTTCTCCAGTCAGTTCCTGAAGTCTGGATCATAGACCTCTCAGAGAGAAAGAGCTCCATCCTGCTGGAAGTGCTGAGACTCCAACCAGAGAAGAAACAAGTGGAGCTGAGAGGCTGCTCAGAGGAAGAGAGTGAAGTGAGGACTTTGCTGCAGTGTCTGCCTTATATCTCACAGATCAGGTCAGTCAGAAAAATACTTTATATTTATTAACTAGGGTCCGAGAGCAAACAACGTAGGGAGGACCCTATTGGAATTGTAGGAATTATTATATTTCTTGTTATGAAAGAATTGTCTTTTTGAGGAATATTACATTCTCTTTGAATTAAACGTGGCACCAAATGCAATCTTGGTGTTGCTTTGCCGTGGCAAAATAGCTCAACAGAGACCCCTGGAAGGCAGCCCCTGCCCTGGGTTTGTCCTACATTTATATATTATTTTGGAAAGGAAGCATGTAAAGAAAACTAAGAAAGGTCCAGGAGGCATACTGTTAACCAACAGGAAGTTAGCCCTTTAGAATTTGACAGCATTTTGTCTCCTACACATTTCCTCTGATCAACCCTAAAATCTTTCAGTGCCATCTTTAGACCTTAAAGATCAAAAGTTATTTATAGCTTAACTCTCCGTTGAACTCCCTTGCTGTGGCGTGGTCGGGAGAAAAAAAGCATTTACTGATAAAACAGAAAGTGCAACTGGAGCCTAAATTCTCCAACATGCTCCAGATCTCTCATGGATAATACGAGTCCAGGCCAGCAGACATCAACAAGGCAATATTGATTCAGTGACAAAGTGCCAACTACTGGCAACAGGAAGTTAAGCGTTGTGTATTTTTACCTCTTCCTCCCCGCAGATTAGGAAATCCTTTTGAAATGTATAATCACCTTCAATTTTAGATTCAACCCTAACCCAGTTGACACTACAAAACATGTTGAATGTTGGAAGGTAAAGAGTTCACATTGCTAAATAGTGATCAGGTATAGAAAGTGTTTACTATGAGTAATTGTAACTACTAGTAATTAAGTTAATAATTAAACTCGTCAGTGCTGTATTCTGTCAGGTCAATCTGAACTTTGATCTCTTATGTTGCCCTCCAGAACATTTTCCCTTTTTTTACTTTTCCTTCAGACTTTCTGCCAAAGATGTGGAAAATTAAACAGCACAACATTTTAAACTGTAACTTTGCTTAAACTGTAACTTTATAGAGTTTGATAGTACATGCAGTGTTTAATACACGTTTGTTATCATGCAGCTTCAGGAGGACCCACAGAGGTCCAGGATTACAGGGCCAGGAGCGACGCTATGAGAAACTGAAGAGAGAAGAAAAGAAGCTGTTTCTGGATTTATGCCTGAAAGCAGCTACTCTCATTCAAGGAGAAAGCGTTCACAATGAAGTGAACAACCTCATCTCTCTGTTTTCTTTTAACTGTGATATACATAACATCCTTCTGGATTTGTATCAACACGTCAACACTCAAGAGAATTCAGCTGTTGTTCAAAAACTGAAGCCATTTTTCCAGTCACCTCCAGAAGTCTGGACCATAGACCTCTCAAAGAGAAAGAGCTCCATCCTGCTGGAAGTGCTGAGACTCCAACCAGAGAAGAAACAAGTGGAGCTGAGAGGCTGCTCAGATGGAGAGAGTGAAGTGAGGACTTTGCTGCAGTGTCTGCCTTATATCTCACAGATCAGGTTGGTGGGACCATTACTGTTTATTTGATCATGTTGATTTTTCTAAGTGGATTTCTTAAGAAATACAAAATGAATGACCTCTGATTATGGGCAGTGTTTCAGGAAGAGAAAATAGTCCTTCACTTCTGAACCTGATGTAGATGAATAACATTTCCCAGTTCAGTCATTATTTGAAACCACAGTCTTCTCCCAGTTAGAGAATAATGAAATGATGTGAATCATAATGAGAGACCTTAAGCTCTGAGACAGCAGCACCATCATGCTCATGCCTCATTCAGAAATAAAGACACACACAAACATAAATAAACTTGCTGATGAAACTGCTATCAGCTTTTTAAATCATCTCTCTTTTAATTTAAATAAAGAACAATTAAAAGAATAAAGGAACAACAAGTGATACTCCATGTATCTACCTCTTAACAGATACTAGCTTCATCTTGACTGACTCTAATGAAACCTCTAAAGACTGTATAGTGAGCTTTAAATACAGATTTCAGACACATGAACGATCCTAACTTCTAGTCATCAGAGACAGAGGAGGTGTTACTAAACTCTGACTCACATGTGTATTATCTCAGGAGCAAAGTGAAGAGTTTCATGATGTGATGTTCTCTGCTACGTGATAGGGACTCTAGATGTTGTTGTTCCACTGTTTACATTATTATATTGGGAATATCATTTTACAAACAAAACTCATTCACAAAGTAAAATCCCCTCAGGTGAACAGAATCCCTGGGAAGCAAATAAGAAGTGATTTGAGGAACAGGACTAGTGTCTGTGTTGTGAGTCAGCAGAAGAGCTAAGTGATGACACATGTTGGGGAAAGGTTCATTTACTGAAAGCTTTCCAAAATCCAAATATGATCCTTTTAACGGCAAAGTGACTTCAATATGAGGCTGATTGACTTCACTGTGTTCTGCTCACTAGCAGGTATTTGTAGACATTTAGCAGAAACACTCCCTATCAGAGTCTCTCTCTGCTGTTGATATCCTCTGATAACAAACTGTTCAATTCTACTTTCAGTTTCAGGATTGGAGTCTCAGGTGGAGTCCAGCTCTTTGGGACTCTGTTCTGTGCAGCAGCAGAGAGAGAGCAGCAGACAGGAGAGAAGACACTGCAGCTGTTATCATCAGTGTGCACATATCCATCATTCCCTCTTACTGACAAACAGGGTTATGAAGAATATCAGAGTGGTTTCCTGCTGGATCTGTACTCCCACCTGAAGGACTATGAGACTAAAACAGGTCTGAGTGTCCTTCCATCATTACAGTCTGTTCTCCAGTCAGTTCCTGCAGTCTGGTCCATAGACCTCTCAGAGAGAAAGAGCTCCATCCTGCTGGAAGTGCTGAGACTCCAACCAGAGAAGAAACAAGTGGAGCTGAGAGGCTGCTCAGAGGAAGAGAGTGAAGTGAGGACTTTGCTGCAGTGTCTGCCTTATATCTCACAGATCAGGTTGGTGGGACCATTACTGTTTATTTGATCATGTTGATTTTTCTAAGTGGATTTCTTAAGAAATACAAAATGAATGACCTCTGATTATGGGCAGTGTTTCAGGAAGAGACAATAGTCCTTCACTTCTGAACCTGATGTAGATGAATAACATTTCCCAGTTCAGTCATTATTTGAAACCACAGTCTTCTCCCAGTTAGAGAATAATGAAATGATGTGAATCATAATGAGAGACCTTAAGCTCTGAGACAGCAGCACCATCATGCTCATGCCTCATTCAGAAATAAAGACACACACAAACATAAATAAACTTGCTGATGAAACTGCTATCAGCTTTTTAAATCATCTCTCTTTTAATTTAAATAAAGAACAATTAAAAGAATAAAGGAACAACAAGTAATACTCCATGTATCTACCTCTTAACAGATACTAGCTTCATCTTGACTGACTCTAATGAAACCTCTAAAGACTGTATAGTGAGCTTTAAATACAGATTTCAGACACATGAACGATCCTAACTTCTAGTCATCAGAGACAGAGGAGGTGTTACTAAACTCTGACTCACATGTGTATTATCTCAGGAGCAAAGTGAAGAGTTTCATGATGTGATGTTCTCTGCTACGTGATAGGGACTCTAGATGTTGTTGTTCCACTGTTTACATTATTATATTGGGAATATCATTTTACAAACAAAACTCATTCACAAAGTAAAATCCCCTCAGGTGAACAGAATCCCTGGGAAGCAAATAAGAAGTGATTTGAGGAACAGGACTAGTGTCTGTGTTGTGAGTCAGCAGAAGAGCTAAGTGATGACACATGTTGGGGAAAGGTTCATTTACTGAAAGCTTTCCAAAATCCAAATATGATCCTTTTAACGGCAAAGTGACTTCAATATGAGGCTGATTGACTTCACTGTGTTCTGCTCACTAGCAGGTATTTGTAGACATTTAGCAGAAACACTCCCTATCAGAGTCTCTCTCTGCTGTTGATATCCTCTGATAACAAACTGTTCAATTCTCCTTCCAGTTTCTGGTTTGGACTCTCAGGTGGAGTCTCAGGTGGAGTCCAGTTCTTTGGGACTCTGTTCTGTGCAGCAGCAGAGAGAGAGCAGCAGACAGGAAAGAAGACACTGCAGCTGTTATCATCAGTGTGCACATATCCTACATTCCCTCTTACTGACAAACAGGGTTATGAAGAATATCAGAGTGATTTCCTGCTGGATCTGGCCTCCCACCTGAAGGACTATGAGACTGAAACAGGTCTGAGTGTCCTTCCATCGTTACAGTCTGTTCTCCAGTCAGTTCCTGAAGTCTGGATCATAGACCTCTCAGAGAGAAAGAGCTCCATCCTGCTGGAAGTGCTGAGACTCCAACCAGAGAAGAAACAAGTGGAGCTGAGAGGCTGCTCAGGTGGAGAGAGTGAAGTGAGGACTTTGCTGCAGTGTCTGCCTTATATCTCACAGATCAGGTCAGTCAGAAAAATACTTTATATTTATTAACTAGGGTCCGAGAGCAAACAACGTAGGGAGGACCCTATTGGAATTGTAGGAATTATTATATTTCTTGTTATGAAAGAATTGTCGTTTTGAGGAATATTACATTCTCTTTGAATTAAACGTGGCACCAAATGCAATCTTGGTGTTGCTTTGCCGTGGCAAAATAGCTCAACAGAGACCCCTGGAAGGCAGCCCCTGCCCTGGGTTTGTCCTACATTTATATATTATTTTGGAAAGGAAGCATGTAAAGAAAACTAAGAAAGGTCCAGGAGGCATACTGTTAACCAACAGGAAGTTAGCCCTTTAGAATTTGACAGCATTTTGTCTCCTACACATTTCCTCTGATCAACCCTAAAATCTTTCAGTGCCATCTTTAGACCTTAAAGATCAAAAGTTATTTATAGCTTAACTCTCCGTTGAACTCCCTTGCTGTGGCGTGGTCGGGAGAAAAAAAGCATTTACTCATAAAACAGAAAGTGCAACTGGAGCCTAAATTCTCCAACATGCTCCAGATCTCTCATGGATAATACGAGTCCAGGCCAGCAGACATCAACAAGGCAATATTGATTCAGTGACAAAGTGCCAACTACTGGCAACAGGAAGTTAAGCGATGTGTATTTTTACCTCTTCCTCCCCGCAGATTAGGAAATCCTTTTGAAATGTATAATCACCTTCAATTTTAGATTCAACCCTAACCCAGTTGACACTACAAAACATGTTGAATGTTGGAAGGTAAAGAGTTCACATTGCTAAATAGTGATCAGGTGTAGAAAGTGTTTACTATGAGTAATTGTAACTACTAGTAATTAAGTTAATAATTAAACTCGTCAGTGCTGTATTCTGTCAGGTCAATCTGAACTTTGATCTCTTATGTTGCCCTCCAGAACATTTTCCCTTTTTTTACTTTTCCTTCAGACTTTCTGCCAAAGATGTGGAAAATGAAACAGCACAACATTTTAAACTGTAACTTTGCTTAAACTGTAACTTTATACAGTTTGATAGTAGATGCAGTGTTTAATACACGTTTGTTATCATGCAGCTTCAGGAGGACCCACAGAGCTCCAGGATTACAGGGCCAGGAGCGACGCTATGAGAAACTGAAGAGAAAAGAAAAGAAGCTGTTTCTGGATTTATGCCTGAAAGCAGCTACTCTCATTCAAGGAGAAAGCGTTCACAATGAAGTGAACAACCTCATCTCTCTGTTTTCTTTTAACTGTGATATACATAACATCCTTCTGGATTTTTATCAACACGTCAAAACTCAAGAGAATTCAGCTGTTGTTCAAAAACTGAAGCCATTTTTCCAGTCAGCTCCTGAAGTCTGGTCCATAGACCTCTCAGGGAGAGAGACCTCCATCCTGCTGGAAGTGCTGAGACTCCAACCAGAGAAGAAACAAGTGGAGCTGAGAGGCTGCTCAGATGGAGAGAGTGAAGTGAGGACTTTGCTGCAGTGTCTGCCTTATATCTCACAGATCAGGTTGGTGGGACCATTACTGTTTATTTGATCATGTTGATTTTTCTAAGTGGATTTCTTAAGAAATACAAAATGAATGACCTCTGATTATGGGCAGTGTTTCAGGAGGAGACAATAGTCCTTCACTTCTGAACCTGATGTAGATGAATAACATTTCCCAGTTCAGTCATTATTTTAAACCACAGTCTTCTACCAGTTAGAGAATAATGAAATGATGTGAATCATAATGAGAGACCTTAAGCTCTGAGACAGCAGCACCATCATGCTCATGCCTCATTCAGAAATAAAGACACACACAAACACAAATAAACTTGCTGATGAAACTGCTATCAGCTTTTTAAATCATCTCTCTTTTAATTTAAATAAAGAGCAATTAAAAGAATAAAGGAACAACAAGTGATACTCCATGTATCTACCTCTTAACAGATACTAGCTTCATCTTGACTGACTCTAATGAAACCTCTAAAGACTGTATAGTGAGCTTTAAATACAGATTTCAGACACATGAACGATCCTAACTTCTAGTCATCAGAGACAGAGGAGGTGTTACTAAACTCTGACTCACATGTGTATTATCTCAGGAGCAAAGTGAAGAGTTTCATGATGTGATGTTCTCTGCTACGTGATAGGGACTCTAGATGTTGTTGTTCCACTGTTTACATTATTATATTGGGAATATCATTTTAAAAACAAAACTCATTCACAAAGTAAAATCCCCTCAGGTGAACAGAATCCCTGGGAAGCAAATAAGAAGTGATTTGAGGAACAGGACTAGTGTCTGTGTTGTGAGTCAGCAGAAGAGCTAAGTGATGACACATGTTGGGGAAAGGTTCATTTACTGAAAGCTTTCCAAAATCCAAATATGATCCTTTTAACGGCAAAGTGACTTCAATATGAGGCTGATTGACTTCACTGTGTTCTGCTCACTAGCAGGTATTTGTAGACATTTAGCAGAAACACTCCCTATCAGAGTCTCTCTCTGCTGTTGATATCCTCTGATAACAAACTGTTCAATTCTACTTCCAGTTCCTGGTTTGGAGACTCAGATGACGTCCAGTTCTTTGGGACTCTGTTCTGTGCAGCAGCAGAGAGAGAGCAGCAGACAGGAGAGAAGACACTGCAGCTGTTATCATCAGTGTGCACATATCCATCATTCCCTCTTACTGATGAAGAGGGTTATGAAGAATCTCAGTGTGGTTTCCTGCTGGATCTGTACTCCCACCTGAAGGACTGTGAGACTGAAACAGGTCTGAGTGTCCTTCCATCGTTACAATCTGTTCTCCAGTCAGCTCCTGCAGTCTGGATCATAGACCTCTCAGAGAGAAAGACCTCCATCCTGCTGGAAGTGCTGAGACTCCAACCAGAGAAGAAACAAGTGAAGCTGAGAGGCTGCTCAGAGGAAGAGAGTGAAGTGAGGACTTTGCTGCAGTGTCTGCCTTATATCTCACAGATCAGGTCAGTCAGACTCTATATTTATAATATGAAATGGATTCCTCCGAAAGGTTTGTTAAAAAGATCAACAGCACATTGGAAGCAGTTAATTAACTGAAATGTATAAATGAGTATTCTGTAGATAAATGAAATGTTTCAGTTTAGTAATGAATTAGCACAACAGACAGAGCAATGCTTTATCACATGGAATACCACACATGCACTTAGACTATTTCATCCTATTTCTTTTCTTTGAATGTCATTCTTGATTAAAGACCTTGCAGATAAGATGGTTTTCAGTGCAGCATTTATTGTACTCGAGCTTTGCCTTCTCACGGTTCATCCATGTTGTTGTGTTTCAGCTGTGGTCCAGAGTTCTTCCAGAGCGTGTGTACGCTCCTCTCTGACAGACCCAGAGAGGAGGCTGAGAGGTTGGCCTCTCTGCTGCAGCTCTCAGGGTTCACCCTGCAGCTATCAGGAGAGTTACCCAGGACAACCTGCCTGTCTGTGGGGAGAGTTCTCCAGCTGTGTGGCTCTAAAGTGGACCTCATCCTCAAACCCAGAAAGATGTCTGTCAAGGGAGCCTTGGCTCTCTTCAGACGAACAACACAACTACACAGTCTCAAGTGCGCATTTAAACAGTTACTCTTTTATTGTTATCATGCCATTTCTTTGAATGTTCAGTCGGGGGATAAAGGTAAATGATGGTACTATTCTCTTTCTTTGTTTCCAGGCTTTCTAACGACATGGCCTTGCTGCTGGGTGGCTGGGTGAGGAGATGGGGAGTGGGCTGTCAGGTGACTGTTGAAGAGCTTTCTCTCTCCCCTCCGACCGCCCAACCATCACGCAGAGTGTTGTTGAAGGTTGTCAGTAGCTTGGCTTCCCTGCTGAGATACTGGGCAGTGAGACAGTTAGACCTGACTGAGGTCTGTGTTCCTGCTCTGGGTCTCACGCCACTGCTGCTCCATGACGGCCCTCTCAAAATCAAGTAACAGTCTCTCTGGAGCCTCAAACACTCACAATAATTCATGCAGATGATATCAATGTTCACATATATTCATACACTGTTTCCTGCAGACTGAGTGAGAAGAATGTCCAGCAGCTGCTCTCCCTGCTCCATGAACTCCAGGACCAGGACTTCACCTGGTCCTTCTTGAGTAAGTTAGGAGGAGACCTGGCCTCCTTCTCTCTGAACTGGGAGCTTCTCCATCTTCTACTGCAGCATCCATCAGCTCAGACCCTCACTGTGAACATGAGGAAGAACCTCTTCTTACAGGAGAACGTCACACGTCTGCTTCCCTACCTGGACAGGATTGTGTTTAAAAGGTCATTAGAGTCGTTTATCCTGTTTTAGCATTTCAATATATTTAGTTACTTCTTTCACTAAAGTGTGTTCATTCACACTCTTTCAGGCCCTGTCCCAGCTTTGTGTTGACTGCTATCAGGGAGATTTACAAAACTCGAGCCAGTCCCATTATACCCAGTTTACTGAAGTCCTTGGATCATGTGATCAACCTGACCTGCAGAGAGATGTCACCTATGGACTGTGTCGCTCTGCTCTACACCCTCGCACACAGTGATGGCGTCAAGCTGAACCTCCTGTGGACCTCCATACCAGCATGGAAAACACAGTCCATCCTCTTGAACCTGGACAAAGTTTCTCAGCTCAGGTCGGTCAAATATAGTTCTAAAGGTGTATTGATCTCGGCCCAGCTGTACTTTACTATCCGTCAAACACCAATATCAGTGAATGGAAACAGCAGGTGGAACACTTTCAGCGTCCATCAAAGCCAAACCAACAGCAATAAAAACAAGCATACATGTTCTCTTCTTAGCTGGACGTGTGTTTCCAACCTTTCTGATCTATTATTAATGTGATATGCACTATGTTCTTATTACTGAGAGAAATGAAGGACACAATAAGACCCCGGTTGATGAGAAACATTATAATATAAAAACGTTGTTTCATTGAATGAAGCTTTATGGATAAGTGGTTTGTTTAACTGTTAATGAATGTTCTCCCAGTGTTGACAGGAACCTGCTGCTGAGGATGGTCCACGGCTGCGCTGCCTCTGATGCCCAGCAGGGGGCCGCAGAGTCTCTGCTCAGGACTGTGCAGCACAGGCTGGACCTGTCCTGCTCCTCCTGTGTGGAGCTGCTAGAGGAAGGTCAGAGGGACACTCTCCGTCTGACGGCTGAAGACTGCAGGGCCGTCTCCAGCATCCTGAGACGCAGCAGACGGGACACACAGCTCATCCTGCAGGACTGTGAGGTTCAGGACAGCGGAGTAGACCTGCTGTTTCCTGTTTTACACAAAGTCAAACTCAGGTAGACCACTAAACCAGAGAAGAAGCTGTTCTTATACATCTTTCTGCATCACATCAGTTTGCTCTGCTTCTCCTGTTCAGAGCCAGTAAAGCTGTCCTCCTCCAGCTGGTGTCCCTGGTTCCTGTGAACAGTGAGAGGGACACAGTGGGACGGGCAGTGTCCCTCTGCAGAGCCCTGGAGGGAGAGCTGGACCTCAGTCACAGCTCACTGGATCAGAGGGCCTGTGCAGCCTTGGCCCTGATGCTGGACTTCTCTGAAGAGCTGACAGAGCTGGACCTCAGTCACTGTCAGCTCACTGACCAGCTGCTGCTCACACTCAGCGCGCAGCTGCACAAAGTACAACTCCTCGAGTGAGTGGCAAAGGTGTTCATGTGGAAAATAGGTTTTAGAGGAAGTCCTCTTTAGTTTGGGAATCTCTCTGTGTCTGATCATCTGATCCAGGGCTTTGTTGACTGAAGCCTGTTGTACAGAATCAGTCTGAAGATACGCTGTGATCAGAACTCAGGCAGTCATACGGCGGTGTCAGAAAAGTGACATAACTAATGGAGACAAGTGAACATAATGTTTGTTTGGACTGTACCTATACTGCCCAGCCGATGTATTGCATTACTAAAAGTTCCTGTGTCTGTGTTACAGTCTGAGCAACAACAACATCACTGATGCTTCGACTGACCTCTTACTCCAACTGGTCTCCATCAACCCCTCCATTCACACTTTGCGGTGAGAAAACCATAGTTACTGCACCATTTGTACTCGAAGGCTGACAGAGGAATCGTTCATCATTATAAAACTGCTCTTCAACGTATTGTTCTGTCTGACTGATGTCTGTGTCTCTGCTTTTGGATTTCTCTAGACTGTTCGGGAACAAAATTGTGAACAGGACATCCTTTGAGAAAGACAAGAAGTTTGAAATATGGTGACCCTCCGTCAGTGTGGGTGGAATCTGCCAATCAGGGAATAACTGATCTACCTCTATCTCTATTCATTACATACTGACTCTGTGTATGATGGGATCCGTTTACATAGAGGCCATGACTTTTTGTTCTGGAGGTACTATAGATTATTCCTTTATGGTACGCATATTTATTATTCTCCTAATTGAACACGGTTACATTATTTGTGTGTCGTGGATAATCTGCAAGGGGATCAAAGACTTATATCCCACCGTTAAATGCAAATACATTTGTATCTTTTATATAATGTCTATTTCTGGATTAGCTTTTTGATATTCTTACTCACTGTTGAAATAAACCTACCATTCAAATAACAGACTGTTCATACCTTGTGGGCAAAGTTAGAAAAACTGCAAGTGATCAAATCATGATTTCCTTCCCTGCATACAGATGATGTTTTATACTCTGATTGCCTTTTACTCGGTTCAAGAGTGTTTTTTGTCCTATGTGTTTAACAGAGACATGTTGAGGATTTACATTTCAGGAAGGGCAAAAGGTGGATTTGCAAATGGTTAAAGAACTGGGGTTTAATGGGTTAGTGATGGGATGTTTAGATAATGACTGAAGGAAATGATGGGTGGGACCAGGTGGATATTCTCTCTACTCTATAATGTGACTGTGAGCAGAAGCTCTTTCTCCTCTGAGGACCAAGCTGCTCTGCTCCTGCTTTTCAGATCCATCTCTATTCTATATTTTAATTCTTTTTTACTTTATTAAATATAACAAAAGACAAACTTTGTCCATGACTCATTAATCAGTTTCTCTTAAGGGAATTAGAATTTCCTCAAAAAGGCCAGAACTGTTATATCAATATATGAATTCATGTTTTTAGTGTTTTAGATAAGTGTCTTTGTGTGAGCAATGCATTCTGGGTTTTAGGCTGTGCACAGTGACAGAGCTCACAGCTTTACTTCCTGGTCTCTTTATTAAAACACACTATTTATTGTGACCTGCAGTAAACTGTGTTCTTGACCTCTGGTTGCAATACAAGTGCAAAATATGCTAATCAGTTAAACAAAACAACATCATATTAAAATGATGTGCAACGTTTTAGGACACATTTAATATTTTCTGTAAATAACTAACACATCGTAAAGTGTACTTCTGTAGATCTAATGTATCCATAACACTTATCTTATGCAGCCACAGTTCCAGCTGGCATGTTTTGTTTTGTTGGTGAAACAAGCTCAGCTGTTTTTCCAAAATACATCTTTCCAATATACGATCTTTGATGGGTCTGAACAGGTGCATTGTGGGAAGCCCTCTCTGACGCTGTCTGTGTATTTCTTAACATCTAACGCCACTTCTCTTTCCAAGTGCACGCTAAAATGCATTCTGAGTCCCACTTGAACTAGGTTATTAACTGGAAGTCAGCCTTTCCTCCACGCAGCGTTCAGGACGGGCTGCAGCATGGAGGCTGGTGAAGGTGAGCTGTCTGTCTGCAGCTAGCTTTGCAGGCTAACGTTATTCCTCATCTGCAGGATTCTGTGTGTGTATTCAAACATGCTTATTATCAGGGAGAAGATGACGTCAGCTAATAAATCACTGTTATAAAGCCAGCGTTGCAATAGTCTGCATCAAACTGGAGATGTGCGCAAAGATGTTGCACCTAATTTAATTTAATATGATGTGCATGCTCTTATTTTGTGTCTTTCTTGACTGTTGCTGAAACAATGCATCTCCCCTCTGTGGGAAGAATCAAGGCTTTCTGACTCTGAAATTCAGATAGATATCTTTTACTTTATTTACTTATTTGAACAGCTGATGGCCTGAAAGATAATCTGCAAAAACTCAGATTTACCTGTTTCAAAAACACATACAATTGTCTAGTCCCAGTATGTGCACCATTTCTGTGTTTATATTTCTTTAAAACTGAGAGAATCTGGGTTGGCCAGGCACAAAAGAAACCCACATCTTAGAGACCTGGGTAGAAACTGTGATTTGAACTATTTCTTAAAACATGTCAGTGACTACCTATTCAGTAAAGCTGAGATAAAGGTGTCTTATCAGAGGAAGTGTCCCATGCGTTGCCCCTCCCAGTGA
>NC_136901.1:1785289-1800289 GCF_949606895.1 Notothenia rossii | reverse complement strand
TCTCCATCTATCTCTCTATCTATCTCTCCATCTATCTATCTCTCCATCTATCTCTCCATCTATCTCTCTATCTATCTCTCTATCAGAACATTACTAAGGGTTCCTCCTTATGAAGTCTTATAGTGTTCAGACCCACGCAAGGTGACACTATGAGAATGGTAAATGTGCAGGAGGGTCAGACTGAGATGATCAGTCAATGCAGACTTTGTGAATGAATAACCTCCGTTTCTCACTGTTGTGTGTGTACCAGATCACCAGTAAGAGTAAAGAGTCCTTCTGGGAGCTGATAAAGAGTCTGCTGGACGCCTGGTCAGGATGGGTGGTGATGCTGCTCATCGGACTGCTCTCAGGTCAGATCTCACCCGGAGTAATCTGCAGTGTTTACAGTGCTGCTGCTCCACGTGGCATTTCATTCACTTTCCACCATGACCAGACATATCAGGGCAGCGAGAAAGAAACGTGGAACATAGCTACTAGGTACATTCACTTGAGTACCATACCTAAGTACTGATTGGACCATCAACCCTCGTTAGAAAATGTTGTGATGTCTTGAGGTGTTCTGACTAAAACCTGTGGTAATGGCGACTTTGTGGTTCCAATATCCTATATTGGTTTTGCCATTCCTTCACAGGAGTGAGTGATCCAGACGCATAACAGATGCTCTCCGGGCTTTGGTGCAGTTTAGTATGATGTTTAGAGATTACATTACCAAGGTTTAGTGATTCAGTGAATGGTTGTAGTATCTGAGCATCTGCCGGCTGGACCTATGACCCCTTGTACACCCGGTGCAGCTAACCCCCGCCACCAAGTGTTCAAAATAATATTGCACTATAAATAAAATAAACAGACATGCCAACAACATCAATAAAATGGCTCTTGTGATGGAAACTTCTGGATCAATGGAGACTCAGAGAGACACGGGGAGGGCAGGAGCTTTGATGGAAACACTGATGGTTTATTATGGAGTTAACGGCCGGAGAATTCACACAAGATGTTCTGTGTTTCTGAAGATCTCTACCCCAGACCCATGTATTTAGCTGGTTCTGAGAGAAGAATCTATCTTGTGCATAACAAGATAAAACCATCACACCTCTATCAGCTGAGGCCAACAGGCAGGAACAGGGAGACAGACGCTGAGAGCAGCTCAAGGTCACAGAGCTCAGTGGCAGTACAGACTGATGCACTGGGTCAGAGTTATGGGTCCAGGAGAATATTTCCCCAACAGCTCCTACACCTGTTCTCCACAGGCACGCTGGCGGGAGTGATCGACCTGGCGGTGGACTGGATGACGGACCTGAAGGAAGGCGTGTGTCTGACGGCCTTCTATTACAGCCACGAGCAGTGCTGCTGGACGTCCAACGAGACCACCTTCGACGACCGGGACAAGTGTCCGCAGTGGCAGAAGTGGGCCGAGCTGATGACCGGTCACTCTGAGGTCAGAACACAATAAAACTTCCTCAGAAAAGACACCAAAGACTTGACACTCATTCCCTGGTTTTAGGACTCATTCCAATAATCATTCAACGTCAACTTTAATGTCCATCTTTCAGTTTGTGTGTACAGACAGAGAGATCGAAATACCATTTCCCACAATCCAGAATATCTATATACCATAATTTTCGGACTATAAGGCGCACCTGAATATAAGCCGCAGCAGCTAAATTGAATGATGTGTACATATATAAGCCGCACTGGACTATAAGCCGCAGGTGTTTTAATGTTTCATTACCATATGTAAGGGTTCGTGCACAGGGGGGATTGTCGGGAAAGAGATGGCTGTTTGAGGAAGCTTCCATTTATTAACATTTCAACAAACAAGTTGCATATTTGCATAACGTATTCAAGTGTTAGCATTTAGTGCAATAGTAGCTACAGAACATGTGCTGTGTAAACTGTACTGTATCACATAGCGTTTCAGACACACACACTTTTCAACTTTCAAACTTAAACGGTGCGCTCCCAGCGCACGTACCGGCAGTGATCTACAGCAGTGGTTTTCAACCAGTGGTACGGGGACAAACTGTCTCGCTCTCGTAATGTCTGTCTGTCTTGCTCTCGTTCTGTCTCTCGTACCACTCTCGGTTCCACTTTTACTTTTGCGCGCTACCTGTCTCACTCTTTTCCGGCCTCCAGCTTTTCCTGCTGGAGCCCGCCGCTTAAAGGTGGGGGGCGCGGACCGGCCATAGAGCCCATAGAGTTAAAGGTGGTGGACTGTAACCTGTAAGATCCATAGATTTAGGAGGTCCCCTAGTGGCCGTTAGCTGTAAAAATCCATAGATTAGCCGCACCGTTATATAAGCCGCAGCGTCGATATAGTCTGAAAATTATGGTATATCAACACACATTTATAAATATGCACACATTAAGACATAAATAAAAGCACAACAATCAATATATACAAAATAACAGTCACTTCAAAATCTGTGAGAAATGTACATTAGTGAAAGACTGTCCTTAGCAGCCTAAAAAGAGTCTTCGGTTTTCGGGACAGAAAGACTGGACACTGTAGATTTCAGTCCCTGCTATATTTGACTTGTTTCAGGGAGGGGGAGCGTACCTGTTGAACTACTTCCTGTACGTCCTGTGGGCTCTGCTGTTTTCCTTCCTGGCCGTGTCCCTGGTGCGAGTGTTCGCTCCGTACGCCTGCGGCTCAGGAATCCCCGAGGTGAGAAACTCCAATGCTGCACATTTTCCTTTATCGTATATGACATTCATTTTGGCGTGGATGTACGTTTATTTTATGTTGTAAGATGAAACTCAGCTCCTGTAATGAGTCTGTTAGAAAATGTGTTTCCAAAATACAGACAGTCATAGCTGTAAGGGGAAAGATGTACACATTTAAAAACCATTGATGCCACAATGTGTTGATCACACTTCCATTGCAGGCCATATCCATATCAAACTTTTAAAAGTCGAAATTGTATTTTTTACTGCCTGTGTGTGTGTGTGTGTGTGTGTGTGCGTGTGTGTGTGTGTGTGTGTGCGCGTGTGTGTGTGTGTGTGTGTGTGTGTGTGTGTGTGTGTGTGTGATATTGTAGATATTGGTCATTTCAAACAACCCCTATGTACTTTTTCGTTTTTATTTCATTTTACCAATTTAGTTCGGTATTTAATTTGCCATTTTCGGGTCTCCAAAGAGATATGATTTGAAAAACTGTACTTTTAATATAATGTTACCCCAAATAAATGTAAGAATGCAAAAAAAAAAAGCAAATGGAAAATCACAGCTATCACATTTCGTGGCAGATCAAGACGATCCTCAGCGGCTTCATCATCCGGGGCTACCTGGGGAAATGGACCCTGCTGATCAAGACGGTGACCCTGGTTCTGGCGGTGTCGTCGGGCCTCAGCCTGGGGAAGGAGGGCCCTCTGGTCCACGTGGCCTGCTGCTGCGGAAACCTCTTCTGCAGCCTCTTCTCCAAGTACAGCAAGAACGAGGGCAAGCGCCGAGAGGTACGCTGATCAGAGTCAAACTGAAAGAAAACACCCACAGAATGACTCGGGTCAACAGATGCATTCAGAGTTTATAAATGCAAACATTAGAGATTTACTTCTCTGCAAATAACCAAGTGATTTATGCATGTTGACACTAATGTCCTGACCCTGACTGACCTCTGCCTTCAGGTGTTGTCAGCAGCAGCAGCAGCCGGAGTGTCGGTGGCCTTCGGAGCGCCCATCGGAGGAGTCCTGTTCAGCCTGGAAGAGGTTCGTTAAGTTCCCCTGCTTCACTCCGAACCTGCCTCCTGTGCCAAGCCGTGTTTACATTAGCAAGCATCGCTAACACTCAGATGGCTAAAATGCATGGTCTGTTTGGTATTTTGAGCAAAACCCATTATAGACGTGTTTTATATATTTGTTTATACCTGAGAGCCATAATACATTCCTCTGATGACCCCTGTCTCCTGCAGGTCAGTTACTACTTCCCTCTGAAGACGTTGTGGCGCTCGTTCTTCGCCGCCCTGGTGGCCGCCTTCACGCTGCGCTCCATCAACCCGTTTGGCAACAGCCGCCTGGTGCTCTTCTACGTGGAGTACCACACGCCGTGGTACATGGCCGAGCTGGTGCCCTTCATCCTGCTGGGGGTGTTCGGGGGTCTCTGGGGGACGCTGTTCATCCGCGCCAACATCGCCTGGTGCCGCCGCAGGAAGACCACGCAGCTGGGGAAGTACCCGGTGCTGGAGGTGATCGCTGTGACGGGGATCACGGCTCTGCTGGCGTTCCCCAACCCGTACACCCGGCGCAGCACCAGCGAACTGATCTCAGAGCTGTTCAACGACTGCAGAGCGCTGGAGTCCTCGCAGCTCTGCGACTACATCAACAACCCCAACATGAGCCGGCCCGTGGACGACATCCCCGACCGGCCGGCGGGCCCCGGGGTCTACACCGCGCTGTGGCAGCTCGCCCTCGCACTCGTCTTCAAGATCGTCATCACCATCTTCACCTTCGGCATGAAGGTCAGTGCGAGGGAGATGAGCAACACGTCGGGTTTGACGAGGACATATTACTTTCTACCCTTTTTAAATGTGTATTTCAAGATTCAAGGCTTTTATCGTCATGTGTTCATACAGTAGCTACAGTGTAGGTATATCATGAACATCTGAGGTCCCAGGCTCCTCCCACAGTGCAACACAATAACACAGATAACATAGTAAGTAAGTAAATACAAATAAAATAGAATAGAAATAGTGCAATAGTCTTTATTCATATGTGTAATAATAGATTACATTTGTATAGCGCCTTTCGAGGGACCCAAGGCCGCTTTACATGGTGAACAAACAACAAACAAGAGGGGCAAATAATAAAGTAGAAATGAAATAAATAGCAGTGGAAGCAGGGGGCCGGGATGGGTTAGGGGTCAAAGGTCACGGTGAACAGCTGAGTTTTTAATGAAGACTTGAAGATGTCCAGTAAACAAGCACACGTTGAGTTGTTTAGTTTCAGAGGAATGGGACATTGAAGGTAACGGTGCGTCTGATCTCCTGTCATGGTGTCCATCCCCTCTGTGCATGCTCTCTGTTGTCTGTCATAAATTTGACATGAATGTTATTTGTTTCCAGTTTTAAACCACATATTTATCACACATGTTTTTTAACTCCATATTTGAACCAGATGAAGGACTTAGTGACGGGACGTCTGCTGACCCCCTAGTGACAGAAAATGACTAGAAATATGACGATATAAACTACGGTAGGGGGTGTCCAAACCTTTTCTCCGAGGGCCACATACAAAAAGAGATACTTAGGGCTGGGCCGCTCACTAGAGGTTTATTGCCTTATCAGTGAAGTTATGAGTTTGCAAAATCAATCAAATGTAGGTCAATTAAGCTTCATACTTGAAAATGCTTTAAGAAACAAAACAACCTCAGCTCTCCAGGGCGTTTCCTTTATTTAGTTAGCAGCTCATTCCTCAAAACAGAAGCTTCAGATTGATTATAAAAAGAGGAAATAGAAAGGGTAGATTTCATTATACTAATTGACTTTACCCCCTGATATAAACAAACAAAACAAAACCATTTTGGAGCCCTTGCTTGGATTCTGACGGCCTCTCTGCGGTTCTTCGTCCCCTCCAGATCCCCTCGGGTCTGTTCATTCCCAGCATGGCGGTCGGCGCGATAGCAGGACGGATCGTGGGGATCGCCGTGGAGCAGATGGCGTACCACCACCACGACTGGATCATCTTCAAGAACTGGTGCCGGCCCGGAGCGGACTGCGTCACCCCGGGGCTCTACGCCATGGTGGGGGCCGCCGCCTGCCTGGGTGAGGACACACACTCCCTCTCTGTCCGTGTGGAGATCACCTGTTCATCACTGAGGAATCAAAAGAGAGGAATGAATGTCTTTCATTTTTGTAAAGCACCTTGAGTTGAAAGGTGCTGTATAAATAAACGTGCCTAATAGTATTGAGAAGAAGCGTACAAGTGTAAGCAATAGTTCAGACTCCTTTTGGGTGGAAATCACGCTTCCCTTTTTCAACATAGAAGACAAACAGAACAGCCAACAAGAAATAATAAAGACAAAACACAGCATGACAGGAATACCACACTTAAAGACATACATAGTCACAGTGGGAAAGGACATACAAAATAGTATATCATACAAATAAATGAATAAAGGGTGCGGATGAGCCCAGGCTACCAGCAGAGCCACCCAAGCCATTAAAGAACGATTGTTTGTGCACTGCCGACTGTCTAAATAAATGAAGCTTTAATAAAGTGGTTGCGTCCCTCCAGGGGGGGTCACCAGGATGACGGTCTCCCTGGTGGTCATCATGTTCGAGCTCACCGGGGGTCTGGAGTACATCGTGCCCCTCATGGCCGCCGCCGTCACCAGCAAATGGGTGGCGGACGCCTTCGGGAAGGAGGGCATCTACGAGTCTCACATCCAGCTGAACGGATACCCGTACCTGGACGTGAGGGACGAGTTCACCCACCGCACGCTGGCCACGGACGTGATGCGGCCGCGCAGGAACGACCCCCCCCTGGCCGTGCTCACGCAGGACAGCACCACCGTGGAGGACGTGGAGACGCTCATCAAAGACACCGACTACAACGGCTTCCCTGTGGTGGTGTCCCGCGAATCAGAGAGGCTCATCGGCTTTGTGCAGCGCCGAGACCTCACCCTCGCCATCAGTAAGTGGTTTAAAGGGGACAGAATGTACCCAGAAACCCCCCAGCTTGATATCTGAAATGAAGTGTTTTAATATGCAGATGAGGCATTATGTGATGCTAACGATGTGTGAATCTAGGAGAGATCCTCAGGCTCAAACTGACGAAGCATTACTGGGCTTTTAACATGTTTTCTAGTGCGTTCCTGTAGTGTCTCCCCTCCTGTAGGTCTTCATACTCTTATCATTGGTAAGATAGTCTCTGGACGGCATCAGGAAACGGGGTCAGACTGGTGTTCATCACGATGTTCCTCTCTTTGTTCCTCTGTAGAAAACGCCCGTCAGAAGCAGGACGGCGTGGTGAGCAGCTCCGTGGTTTACTTCACTGAAGACGCTCCCCAGCTGCCGCTCAGCAACCCTCAGCCTCTGAAGCTGCGGCGCGTCCTGAACCTCAGCCCCTTCACCGTCACCGACCACACGCCCATGGAGACCGTGGTGGACATCTTCCGCAAGCTGGGCCTCCGCCAGTGTCTCGTCACCCGGAGCGGGTTAGACCTTTTTCTTTCAATTCCAACCTCATTAAGAATGTATGTTTCACTGTTGTGCACGACCCCTTGTTAAAGAACTGTTCCTCTAAATTGGAGTACTAATGGGGAATGTGAGAAAAGAACTAATAAAGAATAAGTTCAAAAACTAAAAAAAGCACGGTGCAAAGTATCTAGAGGAGCCATTCTTATTCAACTTTGTACATTTCTATCAATATATTGGCACTATTCAAAACATTAGGAATAAGAAGCCAATCAAAACTAATTTCATATTTAAAAGATATTTAATCTGAAGTATCAAAATGTATTTTTCTTTCCTTTGTCTTTATTTACTGTATGTAATGTCTGGTTGCTTTGTTGTATGTAGAATGTATGATGTTCATGTAGGGAAAAAAAACCTTAATATCCTCCCAACAGCTGAGTCAACAACAACAACAACAACAACACTGCTGCAAGGGAATCATAATCAGAAAGGTATTTTCTTCCTCTGACCTTTGTGTTCAGGCGTCTCCTGGGCATCATCACCAAGAAGGACGTCCTGCGCCACATGGCCCAGATGATGAACCAGGACCCAGAGTCCATCATGTTCAATTAGCAGCTGCCCTCCTCCCCCTGACGGTGTCCATAGGTGAAGCCGTGCGACGCTACTGTATCTCCAACCTGTGAAGAGTCCCTCCTGACAGGCAAGTCCCAAACCCAGAAACACCTCTCCCAGCTTCACCCCGAGAGGACCCAGAGCTCGCTTCATCGTGTTGCCAACAGCGCTGAGACATGCTCAAATGCAGAGTGCCAAGCTCCAAGAAAAGCTATTAATGTGTTGTTTTCTGACGTGTTCTGGTACGAAATAACCCAAACTAAAATGATTAAACCTTAGAAACACACCTTGAAGGATAGTGTACGATGTACCAGAGGACGACTGATATCTCCAGAAGCATCGAAGAAAGCGAAGGAAAAACGGGGGACATTTTGTAGGAATCCTCCCGTGTGTTTTGCCATAAAATGGTACTCTTTAAAATATATAGAAATGGGACCACGTGTGAGAAATAACAAACTAAACCCTGATATTATCTCATGAACTACTACTGAGTTTATTTAGAAGTGGGGGGGCTGCTGCACTTTGTGATTATTATTTCTGTGCCACATTTATATTAACGCTGCTCGTTTGACCCGTTTGTCCTGAAGCTGCATCAGAAGTTATTTAACTGTCAAAAGGTTTCCTTATGTTTTCTTATAACCACATGTTCAATAATAGTCAGTAATGGGAGAGGAAGGTCTGATTGCTTGCATCCAGATTCCTTTTCCGTCTAGTTCCTAGTAGTTTTCACGGATCAGACGGCATGTCAGAAAGTAAACCAAGAAGAGAAACGTTAAAATCATTAAGGTTTGTTAAAAGCTGTAATCTGATTGGCTTAAACACCTGTACGTCACTCCTCGTCCTCTCCAGCGGTATGAATGCAGCTCATCACGCAGGTCTGGAGAACCTGAACATTCCAGCTCTTAAGAATATCAAGATTGCACATAAAAAGTAGTGCTTGCGTCCCTGCTGTGTCGTGATGTCCGTGGTAGTGAAGCGCTCCGTGGGGCCGAGCAGAGCGTTGGTTCTTAACGCCAACAGAATGTACTGAAAGGAAGAGCTGTTGTATACTACAGATTTATTGTGAGCATTTCTTTATGGTATTTGAAACAGCCCTGGTTATTGGCTGTTTTTAACTCTACATATTTATCAGACGCATTACTGCACTTTTTCTTTGAATTTGTAAACGAAGTGATTGAAAAATAAACCTTCAGACGGTGGATCATCGTGGGCTGCTCTGCGTCTTTATTTAAATGTTTACAGGAATGCATTTGATCTGTTCAACACACACTCGGTTACATCCTCTCAGTCCTTTCATTAAAACCACTCATGTCGTTAAATCTTCATCACATGCACGAGGGCTTGTTAAACTAACTATAAAATGATAAGTTAAGCGACGCCGTTCTTTGACTAAATTGTGATTTTAAATTCAGTTTTGTGAGATTAACTTCTTGTGAATTTAACACTTTAATAGTCCAAAGAAATACTGTTTAAATACAATATCTTCAATAGCTATGATGTGATGTTTCTATCCTTCGATGAGTCGTGAGAAACAAACCAAGTCACTTCTTTAGTGGAAGAAGTTTCTGCTCAAATCACACGGCATGAAATAAAACTCCAAACTTCCCTTACAGAGGGTTTTCTAAAACATGAGGGTTAGTCAGCTGACATCCTGTTAGGGAGGACACATCTTGATACACTGAAGGAATCGACCTCTTCCTCCTCTTCCTCTTCCTCACTCTGCTCGTCTCCTCCTCTTCCTCCTCCTCACTCTCTGCTCGTCTCCTCCTCTTCCTCCTCCTCACTCTCTGCTCGTCTCCTCCTCTTGCTCCTCTTCCTCCTCCTCACTCTCTGCTCGTCTCCTCTCTGCCGGCTCTCTCCAGGTCAGAGTAATATTTCAGCGCCTGTTGCACCGGCTCCACGATATGTTGCTGCACAAACAATAATAATACTGATATCAAAGTGAAGGTATAAAAAAATACAAACTAAATTCTCAAATAGTTTCTGTTCAAAAGGGGCAAAGAGGAGACGCTTAAAAACGTTTCTGGTCCTCCTCTAGCGTGCATTGTTCATGAAAACACAAGTTTAGCTCATCGTCATCCGTGCTTTAAACAAAACAACCAAAAACAAATAACTTTCACAACAACAAGAAACAGCCAGCATGAGTCCACCGGTCCTGCTCAGAACACTCAGGGTCGGGTTGAGATAGGAAGCAGACCCTGAGTGGCTCCTAACCTCTCACTTCCTCACCACAGCAGAGGGTCTCACCTGCAGGCAGAGGGTCTCACCTGCAGGCAGGGGGTCTCACCTGCAGGCAGAGGGTCTCACCTGCAGGCAGAGGGTCTCACCTGCAGGCAGGGGGTCTCACCTGCAGGCAGGGGAAGAGCTTGGTGAGCTCGGAGAACAGCGGCAGCAGCACAAAGCCGATGAAGCTGGTCTGAGACGACGGTTTGGAAACTTTCTCTCTGTCCATGAACGGACTCACCGGGAGACCCTTCAGCTTCTCTGTGTCGCTCTGAAAGAAGGGACCGAGCTTTTACATCTGACGATCTGAAATCACCATTTATTCTGTAGTTTAATCCTCAAGAACGGGCTTCTCTTTACCCAGAGAGGGTACAAGTACACACATCCTTTACTCAAGTAGAAGTACAGACTAAACTTCTTTACTCAAGTAAAAGTAAAGAACTTTGAAATGTACTTCAGTCAAAAGTACCCATAACTACCATCTGTACTTAGGGATATCTTCCTGGTTTCAGTACTTCACTCCACTACTTATTTTTCTGACAACTTTTTACTTTGACTTCTTACATGTTGAACTCAAATACCTGTACTTTCTACTTCTTACATGTTGAACCCAAATACCTGTACTTTCTACTTCTTACATGTTGAACTCAAATACCTGTACTTTCTACTTCTTACATGTTGAACCCAAATACCTGTACTTTCTACTTCTTACATGTTGAATACAAATACCTGTACTTTCTACTTCTTACATGTTGAACCAAAATACCTGTACTTTCTACTTCTTACATGTTGAACCCAAATACCTGTACTTTCTACTTCTTACATGTTGAACATAAATACCTGTACTTTCTACTTCTTACATGTTGAACTCAAATACCTGTACTTTCTACTTCTTACATGTTGAACTCAAATACCTGTACTTTCTACTTCTTACACGTTGAACCCAAATACCTGTACTTTCTACTTCTTACATGTTGAACCCAAATACCTGTACTTTCTACTTCTTACATGTTGAACATAAATACCTGTACTTTCTACTTCTTACATGTTGAACTCAAATACCTGTACTTTCTACTTCTCACATTTTGAACTCAAATATCTGTACTTTCTACTTCTTACATGTTGAACTCAAATACCTGTACTTTCTACTTCTTACATGTTGAACTCAAATACCTGTACTTTCTACTTCTTACACGTTGAACCCAAATACCTGTACTTTCTACTTCTTACATGTTGAACCCAAATACCTGTACTTTCTACTTCTTACATGTTGAACATAAATACCTGTACTTTCTACTTCTTACATGTTGAACTCAAATACCTGTACTTTCTACTTCTCACATGTTGAACTCAAATACCTGTACTTTCTACTTCTTACATGTTGAACTCAAATACCTGTACTTTCTACTTCTTACATGTTGAACTCAAATACCTGTACTTTCTACTTCTTACATGTTGAACCCAAATACCTGTACTTTCTACTTCTTACATGTTGAACCCAAATACCTGTACTTTCTACTTCTCTCATTTTCCAAACAGGCTGGTTCCTTTAGTCTGAATGTGTGTTTTGTGGCGTGATCACTATTATTTAGAGTCATTGCGTGCCTATTGATTTGAACACGATCCGTGTATCCATCATTTCCTGGTCTTCTCTAAAGAAGAGGGACCAATGGAAACGTTGTCATGTTGCCGTTGGTCACCATGGAAACATTCATTAGCTAACAATGACATTATTGTTCTATTAATATAAAGGGAGGTCAGGTACTCTTTAAAACAGCTGCTAGTTATGGGTACTTTTAACTGAAGTACATTTCAAAGTTCTTTACTTCGACTTGAGTAAAGAAGTTTAGTCAGTACTTCTACTTTCACCAGAGTATCTTGAAACACGAGTATCTGTACTTCTACTTGAGTAAAGGATGTGTGTACTTCTCTCTGGTGATGTGTGTACTTGTACCTGGTTGAAGAACTCCTGCAGTAAACATTCCAGCCAGGGCTCAGCCACCGACATCGGCCTGGCCTCGTTGGAAATGTCGCTCACCTTCATCATGATCTTCATCAGCTGCACGCAGAAAACACAGCATGGTGCATTCTCTCTAATTATAACAGAAATAGCTGATCTGAGATCTGAGATGTGTTTTACGTGGCGTTGGAACAGAAGAGAGAATCTTTACCACTTCTTTGTGCTCCTTGTTGGTGAAGTCGAACTCCGGCTGCAGACTTCTGAACTGACTCAGGATCTCGTTGTGTCTCACCATGTCGGTGGCCAGAACACACCTGAGAGAGATCAATATATATCATTTTATATTACAAAAGGGGACAGGAGGTGACGAGTCCTCACCTGATCATCCCTCCTCGGATGAGTTTGTAGTTCTCGTTGCTCAGGTTCTCCAGGATGTTGCACTCTGGCTGAAAAACACAACGTCACTTTTTAAAACATCTTAAAAGTGTCATGGATTTATATCAGTATGTGGTGTCTCTACTTTAAAGAGTCCTCTCCTGCTGATGTTCAGGTGTATATCAGTATGTAGTGTCTCTACTTTAAAGAGTCCTCTCCTGCTGATGTTCAGGTGTATATCAGTATGTAGTGTCTCTACTTTAAAGAGTCCTCTCCTGCTGATGTTCAGGTGTATATCAGTATGTAGTGTATCTACTTTAAAGAGTCCTCTCCTGTTGATGTTCAGGTGTATATCAGTATGTAGTGTCTCTACTTTAAAGAGTCCTCTCCTGCTGATGTTCAGGTGTATATCAGTATGTAGTGTATCTACTTTAAAGAGTCCTCTCCTGCTGATGTTCAGGTGTATATCAGTATGTAGTGTCTCTACTTTAAAGAGTCCTCTCCTGCTGATGTTCAGGTGTATATCAGTGTGTAGTGTCTCTACTTTAAAGAGTCCTCTCCTGCTGATGTTCAGGTGTATATCAGTATGTAGTGTCTCTACTTTAAAGAGTCCTCTCCTGCTGATGTTCAGGTGTATATCAGTGTGTAGTGTCTCTACTTTAAAGAGTCCTCTCCTGATGATGTTCAGGTGTATATCAGTATGTGTTGGAGCTGCTAACCAATAAGAGCGTGAGTGTTACATAGTGATGTCACTGTACCTTGGCCATGATGCTGAAGGCGACGGCACAGTGGTGGTTCTCCAGCGGGGATATGTCGTTGTAGCGCAGAGCCAAGTCTGTCTGAGCGTTAATCTGTGGGATTTAATCCTTTAAAGAACAGATTGATAACACACACTATGTCCTCCTCCAACATGAGAGCCACATGCTAACAAAGGTATCAACTGTAGCTGTGAACATGACAGGATGTGTGATTACCTAGAAGAGCATCAGGACTGTTTGAGGCATATGATAGCTATGTGATTAACATGATGATTCAGCCTCTATGGAGAGAGACATATGACAAGCATGATCATTTCTGACGTGGAGCTAATCTGAAGTAAACATTGAATACTGCTTTCTATTCCTCCATCTAGTGACTGTGGAACTCCCTCTCTTGGATATCAGCATGTGAAGGACACTGTTCAGGAACTAGTTGATGCTCTGTATGTGATGACTACTTCCATTCTGGAGAGGATCACAGATACATGGATCCTGAGATTCAAGCTCAAGCCGGGGACCAGTGAGATTTTTCTAAAACACACACACACACACACACACACACACACACACACACACACACACACACACACACACACACACACACACACACCTGGAAGACGTTGTTGTATCCGGGATGGTCGAGGTCGTGACAAAGCGCAGAGGTCAGCATGATGAGCAGGTCGATCCTCGTGAGTTTACTCCGCAGGTCAGTCAGCCAGATGAGCCCGTACATCTGCAGGAACACACACCTTCATGTGTCAGACAGGTGTGTGCACCATCTGTATGGTTTTCAGAGATGTGTGTGTGTGTGTGTGTGTGTGTGTGTGTGTGTGTGTGTGTGTGTGTGTGTGTGTGTGTGTGTGTGTGTGTGTGTGTGTGTGTGTGTGTGTGTGTGTGTGTGTGTGTGTGTGTGTGTGTGTGTGTGTGTGTGCCAACCATCTGAGTGACGCAGAAGCAGTGCCTGAAGTTGTGGAAGGGGATGTTGTTGTAGTGGCAGGAGACCTCAAACAGGAAGTTCTGCAGGACGTCCAGCTTGATGTGGAACGCAGACAGGAAGTCAAGGTCTGTGAACATCACCTGCAGGAGCATCAGCATCTCAGCCTTCTCCCACTGCCTGATCACACACACACACACACACACACACACACACACACACACACACACACACACACACACACACACACACACACACACACACACACACACACACACACACACACACACACACCTCGTTTTTAATTATGTAGCTAAGGAGAAACAAAGTCAGATATCAAAGCAGTCTGGTTCAGAGATGGAGTTATTGCGCCCTCTTGTGGCCACAGACAGGAACTGCATCGGTGTTGTCATCAAGTTAGACCAGTGGTTCTCAAACTTTTTCTGTCAGGCCCCCCCTTTGGAGAAAAAAAATGTGGGCCCCCCCAACACAAATAGTCAGGCTCAGTGGCGGCGCCAGAGATTTATTTTGGGGTGCTGTGGGGTAGCTTGACGTTTCATAGAGGGTGCTCAAACATTTAGGGTTTCCCATTAAGGTACCGGTCGCTACAGTGGAATTTTCTACTGCAACACTCCCCACGCACACACACAGTGTACCCATGACTGTTACAATGAAGGCTTCATAATCAGCTCACGGCATATAGGTTTAAGCAGAGGTAAAGTGCTATTTTTTTAGGTGGTGTGTGGACCTCACATAGGGGGGTCCGGGGGCAAGCTCCCCCGGGAAGATTTATTTTTAAATATTGAAGTTAAAAGCATCAATCTGGTGCACTTTGAGAGCAAAATGAAGAGATCTATGGATACATCTCTCAATACCCATTTGAAACAGAACTGTAAACAGATTTACTTTTTCTTTATGGATATTTTACAAATCACTCCTCTTTTAAACTTTATTCTTTTTTTACTGTCATATAGTATTTCATACCTGTTTTTCATTTATTCTCTTATT
>NC_136901.1:1760289-1772789 GCF_949606895.1 Notothenia rossii | reverse complement strand
ACACACACGAACACTTGCTAATGCTAAAACACACACACACACACACACACACACACACACACACACACACACACACACACACACACACACACACACACACACACACACACACACACACACACACACACACACACACACACACACACACACACACACACACACACACAGACCTCGTTTTTAATTATCTAGCTAAGGTGAAACAAAGTCAGTTATCAAAGCAGTCTATTGTTCAGAGATGGAGCTCTGGCGCCCTCTTGTGGCCACAGTCAGGAACTGCAACGGTGTAATCATCAAGTTATACACGCTACCATACTGTATACTAGTGTTGGAACTAATAGCGTTACTAGTTACCTATTCCCATTAAGAAACGCAGTTACAGTTACTGTGATGTAAATATGTGCGTTACTGCGTTACATTATGTGATGGAGCTGAACCGAATCTCCCTGCAGATGTAACTTACAGGCGAATACAGCGATGTCCTCTCACAGCACCATGGAAAAGTGAAAGTAACCAGAGAGGAGTGATGATTGGTTAACGCGGGGTAACATTTCAGGGTAAGCCAATCAGAGACAGAGTTGGGCGGGTCTTGCCTTGGGGAAAATACACACACACACGAACACTTGCTAATGCTAAAACACACACACACACACACACACACACACACACACACACACACACACACACACACACACACACACACACACACACACACACACACACACACACACACACACACGCACGCACGCACGCACACACACACACACACACACACACACACACACACAAACACACGCGGCAAAGCTCACCACCAGCACACACACACACACACAATGGCAGATGCAAGTATCAGCGAGAGCAGCAGCGCATTTGCAACTTGGAAATATAACCACTATTTTCAATTTGTGGGGATAAAGGACGCAACAAATATTACGGTAAAATGTCAACTGTGTGCAGGACAGAAAGCATTGTCACATCGAAAAACAGCAATGCCAATCTCCTGAAGCACCTAACTAATGTACATGTAGGGAGTTGTCTTTTCCCTTACTGTGCCACAGAACAATACAAAAACGTGTATTTTTATTGTTATTGTTTTTAAAATAAAGTAACTTCTTACTAGTTACTTTTATAATTTAGTAACTAATAAAGTAACTTTACTTTTGGGAGAGCAGTAACTGTAACTATTACTAGTTAATTTTTAAAAGTAACTTGCCCAACACTAAGTAATACAATTAGTGTTAATAAATACCTGAATATGTTCTATGCTTATGGGTATCTTTACTTCTACCTGAGTAAAGGATGTGTGTACTTCTACTTGAGTAAAGGATGTGTGTACTTCTACTTGAGTAAAGGATGTGTGTACTTCTACTTGAGTAAAGGACGTGTGTACTTCTACCTGAGTAAAGGACGTGTGTACTTCTACTTGAGTAAAGGATGTGTGTACTTCTACTTGAGTAAAGGACGTGTGTATTTCCAACTGAGTAAAGGACGTGTGTACTTCTACTTTATTAAAGGATGTGTGTACTTCTACTTGATGTGTGTATTTCTACCTGAGTAAAAGATGTCTGTACTTCTACCTGAGTAAAGAATGTGTGTACTTCTACTTGAGTAAAGGATGTGTGGAGTACAAATACTTCTTTACTTTTACTTGAGTGAAGAGTCAGTACTTCTACTTTTACCAGAGTATTTTTAAACAGAGATCTGTGTTCACTGCAGTGACTCAAGACAAATATACTCAGCCTGCAGACAAGTCATTTCTAATCTCTCACACACACACACACACACACACACACACACACACACACACACACACACACACACACACACACACACACACACACACACACACACACACACACACACACACACACACACACACACACACACACACACACACACACACACACACACACACACACACACACACACACACACACACACACACACACACACACACACACACCAGACCTCGTTTTTAATTATCTAGCTAAGGTGAAACAAAGTCAGTTATCAAAGCAGTCTATTGTTCAGAGATGGAGCTCTGGCGCCCTCTTGTGGCCACAGTCAGGAACTGCAACGGTGTAATCATCAAGTTATACACGCTACAATACTGTATACTAGTGTTGGAACTAATAGCGTTACTAGTTACCTATTACCATTAAGTAACGCAGTTATAGTTACTGTGATTTAAATATGTGCGTTACTGCGTTACATTATGTGATGGAACTGAACCGAATCTCCCTGCAGATGTAACTTACAGGCGAATACAGCGATGTCCTCTCACAGCACCATGGAAAAGTGAAAGTAACCAGAGAGGAGTGATGATTGGTTAACGCGGGGTAACATTTCAGGGTAAGCCAATCAGAGACATAGTTGGGCGGGTCTTGCCTTGGGGAAAATATACACACACACGAACACTTGCTAATGCTAAAACACACACACACACACACACACACACACACACACACACACACACACACACACACACACACACACACACACACACACACACACACACACACACACACACACACACACACACACACACACACACACACACACACCAGAGCTCGTTTTTAATTATCTAGCTAAGGTGAAACAAAGTCAGTTATCAAAGCAGTCTATTGTTCAGAGATGGAGCTCTGGCGCCCTCTTGTGGCCACAGTCAGGAACTGCAACGGTGTAATCATCAAGTTATACACGCTACCATACTGTATACTAGTGTTGGAACGAATAGCGTTACTAGTTACCTATTCTCATTAAGTAACGCAGTTATAGTTACTGTGATGTAAATGTGTGCGTTACTGCGTTACATTATGTGATGGAACTGAACCGAATCTCCCTGCAGATGTAACTTACAGGCGAATACAGCGATGTCCTCTCACAGCACCATGGAAAAGTGAAAGTAACCAGAGAGGAGTGATGATTGGTTAACGCGGGGTAACATTTCAGGGTAAGCCAATCAGAGACATAGTTGGGCGGGTCTTGCCTTGGGGAAAATATACACACACACGAACAGTTGCTAATGCTAAAACACACACACACACACACACACACACACACACACACACACACACACACACACACACACACACACACACACACACACACACACACACACACACACACACACACACACACACACACACACACACACACACACACACACACACACACACACACACCAGAGCTCGTTTTTAATTATCTAGCTAAGGTGAAACAAAGTCAGTTATCAAAGCAGTCTATTGTTCAGAGATGGAGCTCTGGCGCCCTCTTGTGGCCACAGTCAGGAACTGCAACGGTGTAATCATCAAGTTATACACGCTACCATACTGTATACTAGTGTTGGAACGAATAGCGTTACTAGTTACATATTCCCATTAAGTAACGCAGTTATAGTTACTATGATTTAAATGTGGGCGTTACTGCGTTACATTATGTGATGGAACTGAACCGAATCTCCCTGCAGATGTAATTTACAGGCGAATACAGCGATGTCCTCTCACAGCACCATGGAAAAGTGAAAGTAACCAGAGAGGAGTGATGATTGGTTAACGCGGGGTAACGTTTCAGGGTAAGCCAATCAGAGACAGAGTTGGGCGGGTCTTGCCTTGGGGAAAATACACACACACACGAACACTTGCTAATGCTAAAACACACACACACACACACACACACACACACACACACACACACACACACACACACACACACACACACACACACACACACACACACACACGCGGCAACGCTCACCACCAGCACACACACACACACAATGGCAGATGCAAGTATCAGCGAGAGCAGCAGCGCATTTGCAACTTGGAAATATAACCACTATTTTCAATTTGTGGGGATAAAGGACGCAAAAAATATTACGGTAAAATGTCAACTGTGTGCAGGACAGAAAGCATTGTCCACATCGAAAAACAGCAATGCCAATCTCCTGAAGCACCTAACTAATGTACATGTGGGGAGTTGTCTTTTCTCTTACTATGCCACAGAACAATACAAAAACGTGTATTTTTTATTTTTTATTTTTTTTTAAAGTAACTTCTTACTAGTTACTTTTATAATTTAGTAACTAATAAAGTAACTTTACTTTTTTGAGAGCAGTAACTGTAACTATTACTAGTTAATTTTTAAAAGTAACTTGCCCAACACTAAGTAATACAATTAGTGTTAATAAATACCTGAATATGTTCTATGCTTATGGGTATCTGTACTTCTACCTGAGTAAAGGATGTGTGTACTTATACTTGAGTAAAGGATGTCTGTACTTCTACCTGAGTAAAGGATGTGTGTACTTCTACTTGAGTAAAGGATGTGTGTACTTCTACTTGAGTAAAGGATGTGTGTACTTCTACTTGAGTAAAGGATGTGTGTACTTCTACTTGAGTAAAGGACGTGTGTACTTCTACCTGAGTAAAGGACGTGTGTACTTCTACTTGAGTAAAGGATGTGTGTACTTCTACTTGAGTAAAGGATGTGTGTACTTCTACTTGAGAAAAGGACGTGTGTACTTCCAACTGAGTAAAGGACGTGTGTACTTCTACTTGATTAAAGGATGTGTGTACTTCTACTTGATGTGTGTATTTCTACCTCAGTAAAAGATATCTGTACTTCTACCTGAGTAAAGAATGTGTGTACTTCTACTTGAGTAAAGGATGTGTGGAGTACAAATACTTCTTTACTTTTACTTGAGTGAAGAGTCAGTACTTCTACTTTTACCAGAGTATTTTTAAACAGAGATATGTGTTCACTGCAGTGACTCAAGACAAATATACTCAGCCTGCAGACAAGTCATTTCTAATCTCTCTCTCACACACACACACACACACACACACACACACACACACACACACACACACACACACACACACACACACACACACACACACACACACACACACACACACACACACACACACACACACACACACACACACACACACACCAGAACTCGTTTTTAATTATCTAGCTAAGGTGAAACAAAGTCAGTTACCTGAGTAAAGGATATGTGTACTTCTACTTGAGTAAAGGATGTGTGTACTTCTACCTGAGTAAAGGATGTGTGTACTTCTACCTGAGTAAAGGATGTGTGTACTTCTACTTGAGTAAAGGATGTGTGTACTTCTACCTGAGTAAAGGATGTGTGTACTTCTACCTGAGTAAAGGATGTGTGTACTTCTACCTGAGTACAGGATGTGTGTACTTCTACTTGAGTAAAGGATGTGTGTACTTCTACCTGAGTAAAGGATGTGTGTACTTCTACTTGAGTAAAGGATGTGTGTACTTCTACTTGAGTAAAGGATGTCAAACACTCCTCTCTGGTAGAAATACTGTCAGCTGGATTTCACACTTTGAAGGTGATTAGATTTGAGTGTTCCAAAGTTTAGGCTTCAACTATTTCTAAAGCAATATTGTAGGTGTTGCAGGAAAACCCAAATAAAAAGATCTAAAGAAGGAACTACTGTCAGTCTCTCTCAGCTGTTCCTCACCTGAAGAGGAGCTGTCACACGCAGACCCTCTCGAGGCCACAGCTACACGATGCTCATTCTCCTCTAACAGATGATTTCAATGCATGTTTGAATACAGATCACATGCATTTCAATCTGCATTAAGAGCAGCCTCACCTTTGACCTCTGCGGCGGAGCAGTCGTCTCTGAACTCGGCGCGCTCCGGCCTCCCGTTCACCAGGAAGTGGACGATCGTTGTTGTCATCGCGGCTGCAGGGAGGAGAGTGAGACGTTTCCGAAATGAGAGTGAGACGTTTCAGAGAGCAGCAGAAGCACCTGCAGCTGACAGGGAAGCACCCATGCATTACCCAGGATGCACTCAGGGGCCACAAGGACACTCAACAGGACCCCAAACAGACTCACGATGACCTCAGAAACACATATTATGCAGACAAAAGGACCTTAAGCAACATTAAAGATATAAACATAGTGACTTAAAAAGTACACAAGAGACCATTAAGAGACACAAAATGACCCCTTAGGTACATAAAATGACTAAAAATGACGTAAAATGACCACAAACAGATGGAAAACAACCCCAAAAATATATATGACTTAAACATGTATTATTATGACCTCTCAAAGATAATACATACAAAAGGACCTTAAACAACATCAAAGACACACATAGTGACTTAAAAAGTACAAAAATGACAAAGGTACGTCAAAGGACTTAAAAAGACCTTGAATAACCACGAACAGATGGCAAACAACCCCAAAAAAGACACATGATGACCTCAAAATGATATATTATACAGACAAAAGGACCTTAAAGTACTTTAAAGACACACATAGTGACTTCAAAAGTAAACAAATGACCTTAAAGAGAGTAAGACACAGTTTGACCTGTAAAAGACATGAAATGACAACAAAGAGTCTTATAACATATATGTGAATAAGTCTATTCAAATGTGTTATTTTTAATGATTTATTCTCTTAAATTTCACATTTACAAGGAAATAGACAGATATCCGGGGCAATAACATTGTTTACTTTTAATGTAAGAGTTACTAAACTGGACCTGTGTTACATCTGATGTTGAAAATAAAGTATTTATTTAAAATAAAACCATGACTCTACGCCCTCCAACCACAGGGGGCGCTATGCACACCCAGAGTTAGTGAGTAAAAGCACAGAAGAAGAAATTGTATTTTGCAGCGGGTGCAGTAGCGCAGTGCTGCCGCCAGGGGTCGCTTTTCTGCGGCGTCACTCACTGCAGTTTATCCACCGACATGCTGGGATTTATCAGGGAAATAAAGGGCCTTTTTAACCTCTTAAACCACCAAGAATACCGCGTGACCACTCGCTGGATGTTTGGGGTTCTTCCAGCGCGTGCGGAGGAGTAAAAGTGGTCCAAAGTGCCCAGAAGAAAGTGAGTTATTGTCGGCGAGTAACGGTACTTTGTGGCCGGAGGAAGCGTCTCCTTTTCGGATCTTTTCCTGGGATCATCCGGTGAGTGGCTCTCTGGATCAATGACTCATGAGTGATAGGAGCGGCTGCTGATTGGTTGCATTGTGGCGGTGCTGCTCTCTGATGATGGCGGCGGCGGCTATCACTTTGATCACACTCTGTGTTTTCATTGGAGGCTGGCTAACAGGGAGCTAGCAGAGGAAGCTAAAGCTCCTACATGAGGGGTTTTCACATTAAAATCAGAGCATCATACACAGAGTAGGTTCACACAGAGCAGGCGGATAGCTGGGTGTGTGGTGCATTAACTAAAACGCAGGGAAAGAAGAGAACAAATAAGAAAAACTACCCCAAAAAACCCTGAATACTCTGATTACTCTCTAGGATTACATCTAAATCAAATACACAAGAGAAACTACATAACAATAAGATGTTTTTAAGCGCAGACCCATGATAAAAAATGTGTCCTCCAACAGTATTATAGTTTACAAATGCTGTGAAACACATGAATTAAAAGAAACACAGCATGTTGTTTAATAAATCAGGGTCAAACTGTCTTTCTGCTGAGCTACACGTCTCAGTTATTTTAAAGTCACCTGTTAAACTCTTCACCTGTTTCCTGTTGAATGCAGGAGGATGACGAGCGAAGAGTGAAGATCTGCAGCTGATCCAGGACCTGCAAAATGTGAGAGTCCCCTGCTAAAATACACGAGTCAATAGAGAGCGCATCGTATTCCCACCTGATGTGATTTCTAATGAGCTCCACCAAAGCTCACTCAGACAGACTGGGGTCAGACATGAGACCCTCGGTCTGGAGGTTTTTTAATGAAGCTGTATTGTTTGTTCCTCAGAGAGATGACGGAGGAGGTGCAGATGGAGGCTCTGCTGGAGCAGGTGCTGCAGAAGGACCTGGGGGTCAGGGTCAAGGTCGGCCCCGAGGTCACAGAGGTCATCCTGTCGGAGCAGAGGAGCCCCGACCTGGAGCAGGACCAGAGCCTGGTGGACCGCGTGGTGGACGCTGTGGCCAGCTCCTGGGTCAACTCCAGCAACTTCAAGGTGACGTAGAGCAGGGGTCCAGACTGAGTCCACGAGGGCCACGTTCAGAAAGATATACGTAGAGCAGGGGTCCAGACTGTCCACGAGGGCCACGTACAGAAAGATATACGTAGAGCTGGGGTCCAGACTGAGTCCACGAGGGCCACGTAGAGAAAGATATACGTAGAGCTGGGGTCCAGACTGAGTCCACGAGGGCCACGTAGAGAAAGATATATGTAGAGCAGGGGTCCAGTCTGTCCACGAGGGCCACGTACAGAAAGATATACGTAGAGCAGGGGTCCAGTCTGTCCACGAGGGCCACGTACAGAAAGATATACGTAGAGCAGGGGTCCAGACTGAGTCCACGAGGGCCACGTACAGAAAGATATACGTAGAGCTGGGGTCCAGACTGAGTCCACGAGGGCCACGTAGAGAAAGATATATGTAGAGCAGGGGTCCAGACTGAGTCCACGAGGGCCACGTAGAGAAAGATATATGTAGAGCAGGGGTCCAGACCGAGTCCACGAGGGCCACGTAGAGAAAGATATATGTAGAGCAGGGGTCCAGACCGAGTCCACGAGGGCCACGTACAGAAAGATAGGGGTTTACTGCCTCATGGGTTCAGGTGTATGCATTGGCGTACCGTGGGGCTTCAGACACGGCCGTCAGCAAACAATTGAAAAGCACACTTTACACGTCTCTGTTCCATCCAATGCAGACATGATCAAATGATGTGCACATTATGCCAAAATGTCTCAACAATCACAACAGCTGGTCAACAATCACAACAGTCAGCTAGATAATCAGAATCCTTTTCAGAATCAGAATACCTTTATTGCAGCGTTACAGCAGGAAAGAGCCACAGACAGCTTAGTGTTGCATATCTTACATGCGTTAAAAAAAGTACTAAGTTATAATATAATAAACAATATGCTAAAAAAAGATAAAAACTAAAAAAGTTACATAATTTTCAAAAATACAGATCCAAATCAAATCTACAAATCAAATCCTGTAGCAGTTCTTAGGATAAGGGTTAAAAGCAGACGACGTGTCCCAACATTGATCAATGAAACAATCTATTATTAACTTGTGTCATCGTGCACTCTGACGTCGCTCTAAAATGAGGCGAATAGTAACGTGCTCACCCGTCACTTGTAAATAAAGTCGATGCTACGAAGGAAGTTCATGACAGAAGTTTAGCTCAGGACACTGTCATTGAACATCAACATCTGATTGGCTGATGAACCTGTCACTAATGCTTATTACCAATCAGTTGTCTTTCAACAACAGGCTAGCAGTATCTGTTGGGCCCCCACCAACTAAAATAACTGTGAGACGTTCAAGTGACTTTTTGATGTAGGAAATTCCAGTTCAGCCTCAACAAAACCTCACTTCATTTGAGATATAAGACATCAAACTAATAACAAGCTGCATTTTAAAGGTTTATTATGCAATGTGATAATGGGGTGTTGTGCAGGACGGATATTAAAGGCTTAAAGCGTTGATTCCTGCCGGTGTTTGGGACAAAGTGTCCTCAGGGACAAAGTGCCCTCAGGGAGTCCTTTATGCTGAGAGAATAATCTGCCCGTAAATAATATATGTATTCCACAGGAGCCTGTATATATATTATGGAGCCTGTATATGATATATATTCTGCATGTCTGTCAGGCAGGGTGTGCAATGTACCTGTAATCACTTTAACTTGCTATTAATCTTACTTTATCCAAATTAAATCACTTCCTATTTCACTTATCTTGGAGAAATGATAGATAAAGTACCAACTGCAACTCTTAGGGACGTCATGCTAATGTCAAATATGGATTAAAAGGTTGATAAAATATGAAAAACATAAGAAGTCGTATCCCATAGCAAGCATGTATATCAATTAAAATAGTGCCATGTGGAGAAATCTAATGCATTTTGTAGTAAATATTAAGCTGAGAACTACACACACACACACACACACTTCCTGTGGTGTAATGGGGCCGAGGCTCCCAGGCGAGGGTGTCAGCGGCTTAATTTACCCGCACCATTAGCCCAGTTTCAGTGTGGTAGTAAAACCTTCAGTGTGTGAGTGTGTGAGTGTGTGTGTCTTGTTATTGATCGAGGGCAGCGAGCAGACAGGCGTTATTTATCAGCTATTGATAAATGCAGTTTAATGGCGTTGTCCAAACCGTGTATTCTCCTTTTTTAAATGACGTTTTAAATGTCTGTGATCAATCGCTACACTAAGAGCGACTGAAATTGACATTAATCTAATTTTAATTACTGATTTACCTGCAGAGAAATGTAGTATGTTATGGTGCGGTGTGAGTAGTGGGTTTGTAGTATGCATGGTGGAAGAATAATTCAGATCCTTGACCTATAGGTAAAAGTACAGAAGTATTATCAATACAATGTATTTAAAGTAAAAGTACTCGTTCTGCAGAAATATGGCCTCCAAAAGTTGTCGTTGTTGCGTCAAGTTGCATTTTACTGTTATGGAGAAATTATGCGTGTTTAATTCCTCCTTTTAATGCACAAATCTCAGTCTAAAAGGGAACTATAGTTGAGCCAACATCTAACTCCCTTCCCTTTTTAAATGAAGCGACCCTACGACTCTCAGTCCACCTCCGCCCTGGAAGACCATTCATAAAGCATCCAGTATTAATACTTTTTATAATCAACTTTTATCCTAATTATGAACACAAGTTGTGCCCTCTTTTTGAAAACGTATGGTTATTAACAGGCTGTTGATGTAATACCGCTCAGTGTCCAGCAGAGGGCGCCATAGCAAATACATGTTTCTATACATCTTCGTATCTCTAAATGATTTAGAGATGTTCCAAAAATTGCACCACAGCCCGAGCGTGAAGCCCGGGTGATGCGAGAGTGTTGATATGGTGTAAGCAGGGAGGCTCTCACTATACGTTCATTGAGCCTCCCGTTCCACCCCAGGACAAGGAAAGTTGAGACGGCAATGATTCGAAGCTACTTACTAAATGTCAACAACACATTCACTCATGGTGTAAGATAAGAAATGTTTTTACTTCATAGAATGAAAGATCACATGCTTATATGTTGAAGTTGTATCAAAAAACCTGTGAATTCTGATTATTTTGTAGTTTTTTAACGTATTACCTTGGTTTAGAATCATTACCCATGATGCTTTGCAGGTCCCCATTCAAATCCATTGGTCTTCTTTCAGAATCTGAATACTCAGTTTGGATTTGAGACAGGTGATGCATTTAGGTGTAAAATAAAAAATATAACTAATAAAATAAAATAGAATAAAATGTTTTATATTAAATATAACAAACTTAGGTTAAAATGTGGCATAAAGAAAATATAATAAATGTTTATACAAACACAAGTTAAAGTAAAACAATTAAATAAATAGATGCAATTATTTAAGCAAAAAATGAAATATAATGTAAATGTGGATATTACCATATATACCGTCTTGTGCTGTCTATGTTGGATTTGGATGTATTTTATCAGCATGTTTGTGTAATTTCTCTTATTGTTATTGGTGTTTCTCTTATTGTTGTTGGTGTTTCTCTTATTGTTGTTGGTGTTTGTGTGCCAGGTGGTTCTGCTGGGGATGGACATCCTGTCGGCGCTGGTCAGCAGACTGCAGGAGAGGTTCAGGACGCAGGTCGGCACAGGTGAGCTGCACCTGAGACATTATTTATTCATTAAATGTATACAATACACAGATGGTAAATTACAGGAGTGATATATCTATCTATCTATCTATCTATCTATCTATCTATCTATCTATCTATCTATCTATCTATCTATCTATCTATCTATCTATCTATCTATCTATCTATCTATCTATCTATCTATCTATCTATCCCTCTATCTATCTTTCTCTCATCTCACCACTTTTGCACATGCGATGCTTAATTGTCTTCAAATCTGTGTATTTGTCTGCAGTTCTGCCGAGCCTCATGGACCGTTTAGGAGACGCTAAAGATCAGGTGAGGGAGCAGGACCAGGCGCTGCTGCTGAAGATCATGGACCAGGCTGCCAACCCTCAGGTGAGAGAGATCTACCTGCTGTACACACAGAAGCTTTAATACTGACTGTGGGAAAACACAGAATGTCCTCCTCCATGAGAGCCACATGCTAGCAAAGGTATCCCAGCTGTAGCTGTGAACATGACAGGATGTGTGATTACCTAGAAGAGCATCAGGACTGTTTGAGGCATATGATAGCTATGTGATTAACATGATGATTCAGCCTCTATGGAGAGAGACATATGACAAGCATGATCATTTCTGACGTGGAGCTAATCTGAAGTAAACATTGAATACTGCTTTCTATTCCTCCATCTTGTGACTGTGGAACTCCCTCTCTTGGATATCAGCATGTGAAGGACACTGTTCAGGAACTAGTTGATGCTCTGTATGTGATGACTCCTTCCATTCTGGAGAGGATCACAGATACATGGATCCTGAGATTGAAGATCAAGCCAGTGATGAACCAGTGATGTTTCTCTAACACTGACGGACTATAACCTGTGTGTTCTCAGTTTGTTTGGGAGCGAATGATGGG
>NC_136901.1:1755289-1757789 GCF_949606895.1 Notothenia rossii | reverse complement strand
CGGGAAGAAAGGCCTGCCTCAGTCACGGTGCGTTCAAAATGTTTCTGGTATCAGTACTTTACACAAATAGCTGTACTCTCTACTTCTTACATGTTGAACTCAAATACCTGTACTTTCTACTTCTTACATGTTGAACCCAAATACCTGTACTTTCTACTTCTTACATGTTGAACTCAAATACCTGTACTTTCTACTTCTTACATGTTGAACTCAAATACCTGTACTTTCTACTTCTTACATGTTGAACTCAAATACCTGTACTTTCTACTTCTTACATGTTGAACACAAATACCTGTACTTTCTACTTCTCACATGTTGAACACAAATACCTGTACTTTCTACTTCTTACATGTTGAACCCAAATACCTGTACTTTCTACTTCTTACATGTTGAACTCAAATACCTGTACTTTCTACTTCTCTCATTCTCCAAACAGGCTGGTTCCTTTAGTCTGAATGTGTGTTTGGTGGCGTGATCATTATTATTTAGAGTCATTGCGTGCCTATTGATTTGAACACGATCCGTGTATCCATCATTTCCTGGTCTTCTCTAAAGAAGAGGGACCAATGGAAACGTTGTCATGTTGCCGTTGTTCAGCATGGAAACATTCATTAGCTAACAATGACATTATTGTTCTATTAATATAAAGGGAGGTCAGGTACTCTTTAAAACAGCTGCTAGTTATGGGTACTTTTTACTGAAGTACATTTCAAAGTTCTTTACTTTGACTTGAGGAAAGAAGTTTAGTCAGTACTTCTACTTTTACCAGAGTATTTTTAAACACGAGTATCTGTACTTCTACTTGAGTACAGGATGTGTGTACTTCTACTTGAGTACAGGATGTGTGTACTTCTACTGGAGTAAAGGATGTGTGTACTTCTACTGGATTAAAGGATGTGTGTACTTCTACTGGAGTAAAGGATGTGTGTACTTCTACTGGATTAAAGGATGTGTGTACTTCTACTGGAGAAAAGGATTTGTGTACTTGTACTTGAATAAAGGATGTGTGTACTTGTACTTGAGTAAAGGATGTGTGACCCTCTTTGATCAAATGCATCCCCTCAGCTCCAAGACGTAACATGTTCACGACTCTTTCCCGTACATCTGATCTGAGATAACACTCGTCTAAATAACAGTCTCTCATACTTTGCTTCATAAAGCTTTACTTTCATTTCGCTTCATCCACATTGACACAAAAGCTCCTTCATGGTGTTTGCTGCCGGTGTGTTTCTGGATGCTGAGATGTTCCCAGCTAGTTGTTTGCAGACGCCTGAAGGCAGCGTGTTGTCCCCCCGCGCTGAACACTCTGCTCCCTCTCTCCCCTCTGCAGGCTGAACGTCATCTTCAGCAGATTTGATGAAGTGCAGCGGTCGGGGAACATGGTGCTGTCTCCTCTGTCCGGTGAGACGTGTGTGTGTGTGTGTGTGTGTGTGTGTGTGTGTGTGTGTGTGTGTGTGTGTGTGTGTGTGTGTGTGTGTGTGTGTGTGTGTGTGTGTGTGTGTGTGTGTGTGTGTGTGTGTGTGTGTGTGTGTGTGTGTGTGTGTGTGTGTGTGTGTGTGTGTGTGTGTGTGTGTGTGTGTGTGTGTGTGTGTGTGTGTGTGTGTGTGTGTGTGTGTGTGTGTGTGTATATACAGTTTGTGTGTGTGTGTGTGTGTACAGTATTGTGTGTGTGTTTTCAGTGAAACCTGTTACTCCTGCGGTGCGTTCACTGTCCCTCAGTTAAAATGCAACCTGATTCAGATCTCCAGTTACATAAGCAGCAGCTTACTGGTTTTGGGACTGGTCACGAGGCTCAGCTTTACCTCAGGGATTAAAACTCAAAACACAAGACCCCCTCCTGTGAGGAGACGACATGGATTCATCTCAGAGATAATCTGACAGGCAGCAGGAGCTTCACCTGTTCAGCGTTCATCCAATACGGCCTTTTTCTACGCCTCCAGATACCCCCTTTTCTGCTTTCAAAATAAAACATGGAGCTTTTATTTTGAAGCCTGGCTTTTAGTGTTGGAGTTTTCTATGATAGGGGCATGCATTTAAACAACGGTATCGCATGCAATGACGTTTAATGAACTGGATACAAGCAGAGATGGTGATTGAGGTGGATATGTGGCTAATTGTGCAGCAGTACACCTGGGCAGGTGAGAGCATCAAGCGTAAGGAGGAGAAAGGTAAAGGGGGAGACTTTTCACTGCAGCCCAGGGCTCTTATTTTGTAGGAGTGTTGTCAGCTGTTGTCACAAGACGATGCTGGGTGTGAGCTACGTGTCAGGTCTCTGTTTATCGCCACAGAGGAACGTTGGGTGAGTGAAGCCTGCAGGTAACAAACAGGAAGTCTCGTTAACTCTCTCTCTGTGTTTTTAGATAATTGCTCTTAATTGGGTGATCATTGAGGCGTGAGATCCTTCTGAATACGTCCAAACGTTGAGGCATTTGGGTGAAGAAATAGAGGTTACACTTGGGGGAATAGTTCCCGTTAGGATAGGTGTTTGTTATCAGGGTCT